>NC_045741.1:13958985-13959157 GCF_008692095.1 Etheostoma spectabile
TCTATCTATCTGAGACTAAGTGGTGTATTTTCCTGGTTTTACAGGCTGCATTACAGTAAAGTGATATAATTTTCTGAAAGTACCAGACTGTTCCAGTTGTTCTATTATTGACCTTTACCCACTAAGTCATGAACTCATATCTGGTGATTATTTATCAAAAATCTTGTTGTGT
>NC_045741.1:13959167-13965839 GCF_008692095.1 Etheostoma spectabile
TTGTTAAAGCACCAATAGTCAACCACACAATATTGTTACAATATCGACATTGAGGTATTTGGTCAAGAGTATTGTGATTTTTGATTTTCTCTATATGGCCCAGCCATATACAGTGTGTGTGTGTGTGTGTATGTGTGGTGTGTGTGTGTGTGTGTGTGTATATATGTATATATATATGTATATATAAAATCTATATATATATATATATATATATATATATATATATATATATATAATATATATATTAAATGCTGTCTTAATACTGGTGGTTCAACAAGGTGCAATGTTAAAAAGGCAACTAATGGAGTCAAAACTCGTAACATCATTATAGTTAAACGAGCATGCAACCTAAATCCATTTCATACAGACACTGAATGAGGTCTGGATTTTAAGTAATCTTTTCTGCAGCGAGATCCAGTGACATGCTTTAGATATGAAGAATTATGAGTTGCATAACATCAGCAGCATTCATACCTTAATTTGGCAAATCCTATTCAGTTAGGATATTAACCAACAAATTACTTACGGATCTAACAAGTGTTCTTGGATAACAATTTGCATTAAGATGGCAATCACAGATTATACAGTCAAAGGTGGTGACGGGATACAGTTGACATAATTGTCTAATGGTCTACATGTTGTTGCTCTTAAAGCTCAAATTTTTCAAAATCTCATCTTGTTATTTTTTGCCTTTCATTGACTAACTGCAAAACTACTACTATTCCAGGATAGGAATCCAGACTGGTGTGACTACTTTGTCGCAACACTTCATGGCCAGACCTACTACAGTGATTACAATTTGCAACACCCTTCAGAGGGGCAACACAAATACTGTTCTATGACCACCAGCATACAATGCAGCTTTTGACTTGAACATAGCAACATTAACATTTGAATCTTTGAAGCTAGTGAGTGGGAAGAGAGGGTTTCTCTTCAAAGATCAAAAAATGGGATCTGAGGGCAGCACTATATAAGGACTTCCACTATTTTGCTGAAATCAGGTTTTTTCCATCTGTTAAAATGGACCAAATATCGTAATTAAAGAACTTTTCAAAAGCTTAATTGAAGGCCCAGACAATTCAATCTAAAAATACGGCCCCTTTGCAAATCTGGTCACTCCACTATAGGTCTAGTCTTGGTTCTAGTAATTATTTTGTAGAAGGCTTACACTGACAGAAGTTCTTTTTTATGTCAAATAAAGATCTGTTAACAAACTAGCATAAAACTCTACTAAAAAAAAGGAAAAGTGAGGAGAGGATGGGGGGCTGCTACTATCCCTGTCTGAAAGAGAGAGGGAGGGGGGATAGCCATTGTAATGCAAATGTCACTGCCTTGTCTGCTGTTTGTGGCAGAAAATTTAATTAGCAGTTATGCAGCTACGATACAAACAGGTGGAATGTTAAGAATGCTCCTGATGACAGACAAATATTTTTTTTTATTTCACGTGTTTCAACTTGTGTTCAACATTTTTTTGGTATATGACAAGATGTGGTTCTTTGTAGCTTAGCCTACAATGACTTCCAAAATCTTTGTAGCTGGAAGCCGAGATGTGAGAGTCACAAGGACACTTAAAAACAGAACATCACTTGAAATGAAAAGACCTTTACAAGTAAATGAATTATGAAGATTATAAAACTGTAACATTTCAAGTGAACAAATGGCACTATTAATTTCCACTTAACAAGCCCCACAAGGCATTCTTCTCACTTCTGCTGCTTTGCTCTGTGATTTTCTGACATGCTTTTTGAGTGAAGTTATGGGATAACCCATTAAATTTGTGTTAATATCAGATAGTGAAATGTGCAAAAGCCAGGCAGTTCAGTTAGCACAGCGGGATGTAAATACAGCTCTAAATGAATATAATCAATTGTAAACAGCAGCGACGAAGCAGTGACTAGGTCCATGTGTATATTTGTATGTCTGTATAGCAGGCTATTGGATTGAGAACTTCTCCCCGAGACAACAGTAGGCCTCATCAAGATAAGCTAAATACAGCATGAGCGTGCGCACGCACACACACACACACACACACACACACACGCACACACGCACACACGCACACACACGCAGTGTCAGGTCACCCTGCCCAAGACACCACTGCAGCTGTCCTATTGATAGCTGAACTGTACAACACACATGGGTCCATTAAACACTCAAAATGGCACATGGATAACGGTGGACACAGCTACGCACAATCATATGAGCAACTCCACAGATGGCTCAAAAAAGGCTAGAGGAGTGGACGTTAGGTCCAAAGAAGGAGCAAATTGTTCTGTAAATCACAGGCCAGTTTGGCACTCATTGCTGAAGTGGACCGAAAACACAACCACGATTACAGGCTGCAGGCTAGACCAATAAAGGCAAGTAAAACGCAAGCTACATCTACACTACAACGTTTTGGTTTAAAATGAATATCAAGTCCACACCACTCTGCATTTATGAGCCGCTAACAGAGACATTTGGAAACACAGCTTCCCCCGTTTTGGTTTGAAAACACCAGGGTTGGTTTGTAGTCTGGATGGGCACAAATGGAGACCCTTGGAAACGACGGTGCACGTCTGTCAATCTAATTGGTTAGATAGGCTTACATACCTTTCAGTAACAGTTCCACCTCATTGTTGGTCCAAGCAAGGATATAGACACGTTACATTACCTTCACTTTCAAACTGACATTCTCATTAATAAGTTCCTGCACAAGCCAGTAAGAAATTTCTAAATAAATGTCCAACCACCAGCTATTTTCCACTTTAAGGTCTCCTCTATGAGCAACATTTCTTCCTGACTTGCCTCTGCAAGTCAAAGCAATTCAGTCTCACCACAAAAGAGGAGAGAGATGAAAATAACCTGTTTAAAAACACTGACTTTTAAAAGAATAACATTTCGCCCTCTGGCCCACTCCATCCCCTTTCTTTCCATGACTTGGGTGTATTTGTATACCAAGTTGCCATGTAAACATAACAGTGTCACGCTCAAATGGGGGGGGGGGGTTACACACAGTTTCTGCGGTGTAATTTCTTTATTTTCTTTTTAGTTTCTTTCTGACACTTAGCCAAGTCTTCTGTTAATGCACATTCAATTCTTCCCTCAAATATTCTGGCAAGAGAGGGAAAAATCATGGCGGAGGAAGCTTTATAAACGTAACATTTTAATTATGATTAATATAAACATACTACACATACCTGTGTTTTTACCCTTTAATTTGAGAAATGTTATCGCTGCAAAGATTTTTCCTGATGCTTTAATAGCAAACAACATTCCGAATAGCCAAGCACCTGACGACTATCTCTGAAAAGATAGTCAATAAGAATGAATTTATCTCAGGGGATAAAAGAAGACTGAATCCCAAAAAGAGACCTGAAAACCAGCGACGGGCACACTGTAAAGCAAATGAAAAGAGGGGATTTGAAATCATAGGGGGGATTCTACATTTCTTTGGTTTCTCATTACTGCTAAAGCACAGATTAATATGAGCCTTTAGCTCTGAAGAAAGTTCAAACAACAACCCTAAAGGGACCTGCCACCTAAACAATGAAGCAGTGCCACGGACAACAACTTGGCTATTAGCAAACAATTGCTGTTCTGTGGGGTTAGCATCAATAAAATACGAGAGAGGATATAAATCAGTTCCAATGGTTCATTCAAAGTTTACAAGTGCATCTTAATTTGTGACTAGTTTTAAAATCACATAGGCAACCATACTTTAAATACTCAATTGCTCACCCAAGACTGTATAAAAAACAAGACAGAGCAGTAAAGTACCATCATAGCACCACCTAGCTGTAACATATCCAGCTATTCAAGCCATTTCTGAAATATTAAAAACACCAGAACTTTGTGACGTTACCAACTTTGAAACATTTAGATAGCAAACGTTGTGTAATCTGATTAACTAAGATTAAAGTTAGTTCATCTTGAAAGTGTACTAAAACCAGTGGAAACACCAGGTTTGGTGCGTTAACGTTGCACCGGTGTGTCGTAACGTCGTCGGTCAATTTTCTCGCCTGCTTAATATTTGTAATGCATTACACGATATAGCTAGTTGCTTTGTGAGTGAAAATCGCCCCAAATAAGCTTACAAACTGCCTGCTGAAACGAAGGTTGTCCTCCTGCTAAGTTTATGCTTGCCCGCAGCGGACGTTCGTTGCAGTTTGAGGAGCAGAACCAACGTTGCTAAAGCTAGCTAGCCACATTTACACCTGCTTAAAGAATACGGTTATGGAGAAAGACACACCGCGAAGAAAGTCTGTTCGTGCTGTGACGAACAAGTCAGAGCTGCCGTTAACAACGCGACAAACGGTTGAACTCGCGACAGAACTGTAGCTACTGAACTCAACGCTGCTGGTTGCCTGCGTTAGCATTAGCTGTAGCTTGACTGGTAGCCTTACCATCCATCCTGCTGGGATAGAGCTGGAAGTACGGTCACAGCTCGACACACACATTAGCTACACAACGTAGCAACAAGTGTAATGTGATAATAAGTAACGTTACCACTGTGAACAACGTGTAGCGGAGGGGAAATATTTTTTTTTCCAGGTGCAAAAAGCTGTTGCCAGCAGTAACGGTGGACGTAAGTTAAATGAAGAGTGGAAAGGCGTTCTCAACTTGGGACGGATGCCATAAAGAAGGGAAAGTTATGTTATGGAAAATAACCAAGACTGCTAGCAACGCACTCGACCCAGAGCATTTTTCTTCAAACTAAGAATAATTCAGCATCTAAATTCTGTAAAAATAATAGTCACCTTTGCCTTTAGAAAAGTTCTGGCTGTGCTCTCTTTCTCCTCTCACACTCGCTCGGTGACTTCCAGATGCTGCTGCTGTTGCTGAGTGTTGCGCCCGTTGGTAAGTAACTGTCTCCACGGCTACAGTCACTATGGCGCGACGGGGTCTCGAGGCAACTGTTGCTACCCTCGAATGTCCACGTCATGGCCCTCACTATACAAGGGAGGGGCCAAAGGCAAGATGCCCGCCCAGTTCAATAAATCTATACATTTTAATTTAACCACTAGGAGGTAGTCTTAGCTAGGGAAATGGTGCCTCATACTTTTTAATTTACTTTACTTATAACTTATGTTTATGATTTAAAGGTTATTATTGTGTAGCACATATATCACAACTATCAAACTCAGTTTTGTAAAAATGGTAGCCTAGCCTATGCCTTTAGTTTAAAATACTGGTTATCTTCTTAATTAAACTGATTATTATGTAGGCCTACTCACTTTTTTGGTGATATTCATAGACTGTATGGTGATATTCAGCTATATTCCAACACTTTACGCTCCAATAATGAGGGGGCAGCAAATACCTACAATGTTTAATAAAACCGCTCTTTTATTTTAAAAACAGACACAAAGCCAATATAGTTTTATTGTAATTTTTCTAAGCTTTTCTTTTTTTCTATTTCTGTTTTTTTTTTTGTTACGCACCAAAACACATAGGGGAACTGCTTGTATGTGAAAATCTAATTGGTCTGATTATCGAGTGAAATGACTAGAATCTAAATCTTTACCTCCCTTTTTCTTCTATACATTGATTGATTTATTCTAAATGAACTCATGTTCCTGCATAATTCTTCCATTTACTGGGTTTTGAATAATGTTCTTCTTATACAACGGTCATCATTAGTTTCAATAAAAAAGAAAGGCCATAGCCCCTACATTATTATTTTTCGATTCCCTTTTCTTTTTCCACCAGCCATTGCATTTAAAATCTTCAGCACATGGTGGCAGCATGTCTATATTGTGACACAAGATGGCCACAGTGTGTCAGATGAGATAACTTTTATCAGGTCTTCTGGATAGACGGAAGACAAATTCTTTACTGAGATACAGTAGATGTAAGGCAAAACAAGAGTGAATGTGCTTTCCTTAGATATGTTTTATTCATTTGTCAATGCAAAATAAAAGTGGACATTCATGAGGCAGGGGAGGGGGTCTCATGAAAGTTATTTGTATCATAGGATCCAGCTTTTCTGATGACCAAAAAGCGAGGCTATCTCAGCCTCTGCTTCTAGTTTGGTCATCCTTTTTTAAATCATCTTAGTCCCCAAATGTGCAATACAACATCGCTGGAGTAACCTATATAACCCCGTTGAGAGAGAGAGAGAGAGAGAGAGAGAGAGAGAGAGAGAGAGAGAGAGAGAGAGAGAGAGAGAGAGAGAGAGAGAGAGAGAGAGAGAGAGAGAGAGAGAGAGAGAGAGATAGATAGATAGATAGATAGATAGATAGATAGATAGATAGATAGATAGATAGAGATTTAGGCTACACGTTTTTGAAGAAAGTTTA
The DNA here is from genome assembly GCF_008692095.1 of Etheostoma spectabile. Lineage (NCBI taxonomy): Eukaryota > Metazoa > Chordata > Actinopteri > Perciformes > Percidae > Etheostoma > Etheostoma spectabile. Next base: position 13,965,449 of record NC_045741.1, read on the forward strand.
TCATGTCAGTCCGAAATATTTATAACAGATTAACTAAAGTCTCATCCTTAACAAAAACACACATTTAGCGTATAAGCCATGCATTATTTTATAAGAAATCTATTTTACTTTATTATGATCTTGTTAAATTCGTCTCTAAACATGTTTTAAGGCATTTGTTGTTTGCATTGTCACGTGGGCCTATAAACAGACAATGTATGAATATGCTGGGATCTGAGAATATGGTGCTGCCTTTGCCTTCGGGAGAATAAAATAAAACAATTAGAGAAGCCTTCCCTTGACACTATCCTAGTCAAAATATCGTGGCCCGCGCTTGGTCACTGTGTGTAAGAAAACCCAGTTTATAATGTATGTATACTTTATTGTATATATATATATATATATATATATA
>NC_045741.1:13965849-13977773 GCF_008692095.1 Etheostoma spectabile
TATATATATATATATATATATATATTAGATATCACGTCAGTATGATTTGTTTGTACATGCAGTACAAAACAAGGCAATACCTAGGCTAAGGGTGTTGTCAAAGCTATAAACGTGACAGTTGCCACAGAGCAGCAGCTCAGCTCAACTCACCATGAATGTGAATATCTGCCAGTGAAAAGAAGAGCTCAAGTTGTTCTGACACTCACATGTAGGAACAGTCACTATCAACATCAAATCAGACTCTCTTCTCGTGGTAAGTCCCGCCATCTTTGATTGATTACCGGCGTACCTGGTGATCCCTGATATTTTAACATCAGCATGAAGCCACATCGTTTTGACATTATCTGTTGAGTTTGTATGTGGCAGGTAAAGTAAGGTCAATTCACGTTCTCGTTAACACTGTTGTGTTCTGTTTTTGTCACTTCGAATCATTACACGGGAGGTCAAAGGATAACATTTCAACGGCTAACGACTGTAAATCAATCTATCCTTATTTATTTACTTGGAAATTTGGCCATTATTTTGTTGAACCGGGAAGCGTATTCAACCGAGACTCATCCAATAGCAAAGCCGCAGTAGCAGGCAGTGAGTGCAGTGTCACGGTTTAGCTAGCGTTACATTGATTAAACCCCACCCCTTGGCTAGTTAGCATCTGCTCCGCTAGCTTCTTCAAGTTTATTTTAATTTTTAAGACGTATTATTGATGTTTTCTGTCGATAATGTACACTGAATGGGTTTGTACTACCGTACCGGGCAGTTGCATTTTAAAACATTCTTATATTTACCCAAGTTGGAGGAAATATTATTTTGTTAGCGTTCAACAACCTGTCCCATGAGTCGTAGCCATTATTACGCCATCAAAGCCTTCTGGGAGCTGTAGTTTCTTGTTTCGGATGCTAACAATGTAAAACTTTGAAATTGTGTCCTAGCTATATTTTGTTACCTTTACTTTATTTAAACACACGAAATCAGTAAAATGAAGTACACCCTACTAACGTTTAAAAGTCCCATAACGTGTAGGCTTAGCCAGTCCTACACGGCAATATGTTGTGTCTAAAATGTGTCAGAAATGGAATCCGTCAGAAATACCTTTTATAGATCTTGAAATAATGAAATACTTGAGTATTTTAATGTTTTTCTACGCCACTACATGTCAGATGGAAACATTAGAGATATGCTCCACTTATTTTATTTGACTGCCATAGTTACTACTTTACATATTAAGATTTTACATTCAAAACATATCTCCTTAAATTAAAATAGCAGTAGGCCTATGCATAAAGATTAAACTACCAAACAGTATATAAAATACCTAAAATGACTTTAAACCTGCCCTGACATGAATGAAATTATTCAAAAATATTACTAATTACTACTAATAAAACATGATAACAACATGATATAAGCCTAATAATTGCTATCTATTAAAACTGTAGTTCTAGTAAAATCACAAACATAAAATACTTTTTTGTAAACGTTATCGTGAACACATGTCATCAGGACAGTTTTATCTGTGTCGATGAGACTGATAAGAAATCCTTCCAGTGAATCAATATTGTCTAATTATTGATAACAAGTGTACATTTTTAATGTTTTGTCATTGGAGTTTGATATTTGATCAAACAGAAAAAGTCAGTCCACAGCGTTGCCGCAGCAGAGCGTTTTATGAGAGACGATGTCACTGACTGACAATTACCTCAGTGCAGGGTGCATCAGCACTAAACACATCCTGCTGCATTTCAGCGTTTGCGCATGAGTACACCAGATCAGTCGACCTCTGAATGTCATGTGATGCTGTGGTGTGGTGGATCTGTGTTTTCGTCTCTCATGGCAATTGGTTGAGACAAATCTTTCTATAAAAGTAGTGATGTGAACATCTACACACGTGAGATGTTTTCAGACTGCTTGTCTCATTATTGTCATTACATTGCACAACAAAATGCAGTGGTTGCCCCCTTCACACTACAAACACTAAAAATAAACATAGTAGAAAAGAATAAAAACGATACGATAGGCAATAAAATAAAGCAAAGTATGTAAAAGTAGTACTAAAGGAAGAAAGTCTTATAGTAACAAGTACTTTCTTGTGGGGTTAACTGTAAAAAGTCAGCCTTCACGTTTTTAAGGATGTGCAACATTTACATTTTTTTTTTTAATCTTGTGTTTAACTCAGTCTGAGTAAATGTACTTTCTCCCTCCTCTACTTCTCTCCATTCCACAGTGGAGGTGGGAGTTAAGGGTAAATGGTGTATAGGAAATTCTTTCCTTCCTTTTTTTGGGGGAGGATTTGATAAGTGATTTTTCTTCTCTGCTTATCATTGGCAACTTGCTTTCATTTGGAGTTACCTACACCTTAACGTTAAATAACAAATGCTTCATACCCCACACACACGTCCTTAACAGAGGCAGGCGCGTTTACGAGGGGTCATGAACTGGTTTTCATTTACACTGTCACTCCTTTTTTTTTTTTTTTTTTTTTACATGGACAGTTCTTTCAATTTTTTTCCACGTAAGTGCAGTTCTTTCTTCTCTAGTGCTGCTGTCTTTGTGTTAGCATCCTGAGTATCAGGTTATGGCTCAAAAAAACTAGAAGCACAGGATTGGCTTGTCAAGCAGCGTAATTAGGCGGAGCGCCTTGATTAGTTTGCCAACAATGTTATGGTATGTTGAGATTGTTGAGAAGTTCAGACTCTGCAGAGGTTAGTCAAACAGTACATGTATATTTAATACTGCTGCAATGCAGTAAGCAGGGTTTATATTTTGATTAGAAGCTTTAGCATGCACTGTGTAATACAATTTTGCAATAATTACTATTATTATTATTATTATTATTATTATTATTATTATTATTATTATTATTATTATTATTATACAATTTTACTTAAATAAAATAATAATAGCACTCTAAAAAATGCTGCATTGAAAATGTTACCATTGCAAGTAAGTATGTATTATTATAAAATAAATGTTCTTGTAACATCAAAAGTACTCAATGCCGTAAATTGGCCCCTGTGACTGTTACATTGTAGCTATTATATCAGATTATCATCACCAATGCATAAATGCGGTTGTAGTTGGTTGAGCTAATATAACTATTTTTTTTTTTATTTTAACCACCCCCAAATTATTCATTTTTGTGTCATTTAAAACAAGTAAATGCAGCAAATTATCACATTAAGAGTCATTTTTCAATTTGTCTTCTATATGATGATATGTCTGTTTGATATCATTATAAAATAAGTATTATTTGACATTTTTACTATTTTTTCTACATGTACACATGAGTCCCGGTTTACAGGGTTTTCAATGGCCTAAAATGAAGGAAAATGAGAAATTTGTAAAATGTTATGAATGAACTGTAGGTCACAGGATGTTGCCTCTTTGCATTGTGCACAAGAATGATTTCAGTCAGTGGAGAGTCATAGGCCTACACCAGCACAGTGACTTGTAATCTGGCCTCAGAAACCTTGTCCGATAGTAACCCAGCACAGCTGCACCGTGTGTGTGTGTGTGTGTGTGTGTGTGTGTGTGTGTGTGTGTGTGTGTGTGTGTGTGTGTGGTGTGTGTGTGTGTGTGTGTGGGTGTGTGTGGTTGTTGTGTGTGTGGTGTGTGTGAGCGGGTGAGCGCGTGTGAGCGCGTGTGTGTGAGCCGGTGTGTGAGCGCGCGCGCGCGTTGGGTTGCAACACCCCACTTATTCATTTGGCTCGCGTGGCCTTACATGGAAGATGGCTCTTGTGGTGTGAGCAGTTTTAGCCAATCAGGTTGGGGTGTCGGAGGAGGAGGAGGGAGTCGTGTCTGGAGGAAGCGACGCTGGCTAGCCTGCTTTGGGTGGGGTTTTCAGGGGGGTGGGACCAACCGAGCCGGCTGGCGTTTGAAAATGAATGATATGCTGCTCAAGTTGTAGAAACAGCGGGCTGTTGGTGTATTTGTGTGCGAGTGTTTACCGGCAAACGGCATACAGACAGAGAAAAGGGAAAAGTGGACGAATCCAGAACACAATCTAAAACACAAAGCGGGGAAAAAAAATAGTTTCCAGCAATGCAATGTGAGTATCTCAATTTAATTAATGTAGCTGAGATCATCTTTCATCATCTTTCCTTTAACGCCAGCGTTCACTCAGACAGATCAGGGCTGGTCATTATGCCCGAGAAAACCGCTTGCTTATGGCATATTGGATGATACTACGGATGTTATGAATTAATATCAGTTCCATCCTCAGGATTTATGCCATAGTTCTGTGTCCTTTTGTTATCATTTGGCGTAACTAGCTATCTACAGTTTAATTTTGTGGAGCTAATATTTAGCCTGATTTGAACAAAGATGTCAATCCGTAATGATAAATATTTAATCCGGAAATGTCAATGGAGTTGAAGTGTGTGGCGCTGTACATGTGGACATCTGCTGCTCTCTTGCACAAGGGTGTAACCCATCCAGCTTCAACAGTGTGTCAATTTAATATTTAAAGGGATCCCTTTGAAGCCGTGGCCCTATTGTATGTCTGCCATATCTTACAAGGAGGTCTATTTGAAACTGGATCGCAAATGTAAAGCTTGACGTGGTAGCTGCGTAGTGAGGATGCTAAAGATGACGCCCAGTCATAAAACTGCTGGGGGACTAATCAAAGGCAGCAGCTGGCCAAGGATGAAGATCGTTCAGAGGATGTATTGATGGAAATCCAGTTCATCTCTCTCAGGCGACAACATTTAAAGTTCAGACAGTCAAGTGGAGATGGCTGGTTTCTTGGACAAAGGGAGATTATGCATGAAAATAGAGAGACAACAGAAGGGAGGGGTGAAGTTGTGTCTGTTTGACAGGGGATTAACCCAACTGAAGTTTGCAGGAATGGTGGTATTGTGTGAGGGAGAGCCCCTTGTTTGGTTTTAAGCACTGGTGTTTTTTGCGTGAGGATGGCGTTGCGATAATTGACTGCTTTCTTTATTATAAAGACACTTTTCAGTCTTTCTAACTGTTGCATTTTCCCATTCTGAATGGAACAGCTGTTGTAAGGCATGACTCTGCTCTCTGCTCTATACTCATAATCCTCTCCTGATTGAATAAATACAGTTGCAATAATGAGGTCAGTTTGCACAGTGCCAAATCCATCAGATAATTCATCCAGGGCATTAAGTGCTGCTAGCACATGACAAGGAAACTTGACAGAATCACGCAAAAAGATCAATTACTCGATCCCCCTTGATGACAAATGATTGATGTTCTGAGGCAGTTGTCACTGCCGGAGAAGAAGAATGGGGTTAAATCTGAGACATGCATCTCGAGCTTTTATTCGTGATCTAAACATGATGAGCTCATGTGATGAAACCTCATCAGACCAAAAGGGGCACAGTCTACTAGTAAATAAAAAGGGGACTGGACAGAAAAAAAGCCTTAGAACCTTTTTCCAGTCTGATGTTTGAGGCTAGTCGTCCAGACCTGGAGGGTACAACTGACTAATCCTTTTCTCAAGATCAGTATCATGCACCCTTCCCATTCTTCAGCCCCGTGCTTAGAGACCAAAACATTGACGGAGCCTAAAGACACAAGGGTTGGAGTGTTTTTTTTTTTTACCCAAACCACACCCAGTTCAATCCATATGTTGCTTAACTTCCTTTTTAATACTACTGGAAAGTGGAATCCCACATCCTAACATACCAAGTCACACAGCTGTGTCCTTGAGGAATCTAAAATGGTAAGCGGTGAGATCCCCATGTGACATCTGTCTCCTTCAGGCCTCCGTAGGACTCGTTAACAAACTCTCCTCGGGGTCAGCTGGCTGCTTGCCACATGACTTAAGTAGGAATTGATTTTGTTTTACAACAGTGATTGGAGTTGATGGATGCTGAATCCTCTAGGTCCAGAATGTTAGGAGCGCTGACAATTTTAGACAAGTCACACATGGAATGTTGCCATTTTACCTGGTTTTGTAGCTATATATTTGGCTGTGTGATGGAAAAATATTTTGGTTCCTGCTCTCTGACCTCTCTGGAGCCCAATTGTCGCTGACAGGTTGAGTCATGACAGGCTGCTGCCACACCATGCAGACAAAGCTGCTGGTATGTGTTTTCAGGCCCCTTAAATAAACAGGCCAGCAGCAGCTCTGACCTGGGATTTACCAGAGGGTCGCGTCACGGAGGTGTGGGTTTGACGGTGGCCGAGTGGGGATGGTCTGTTGTTTGGGAGGCTCCGATTTGTTGCTCGTGATGAGGTAATGGCAGTGGCAGAGAATGATTATCCCTTCTACTCTTTTAAAATGGAGCTGATCACTTTTTTACACTAGGCCTGCACGATTCAGGGAAAATTAGGAATCACGGTTTGTTTTGCAAACATAGATTTCTTTTTGTTGGTATAACCACAAAACTGTAAACATAGAGGCTTCATTGAAGAGAAGGGAGAGCAATGCAGTGCTCGGGAGCGCTTTAAAACCTATTTTATACAATCTATGTTTAAAACTCAAAGAAGAAAGTAGTTGCGTTTGTGATGCCATCGGCACCTACAAAAATTAAGTTTTTTTCTAAAGTTTAAAAAAAAATGTAATCTCGTACAGGGGGAATCAAGATCGTGATTTTCCTAACGATTAATCGTGCAGGCCTATTTTACAAACCGTAACACTGTAGATCATGCAGGATCATTACAGGAGACCCAAATCAGGATCTCTGGGACTTTATGTCCTCTCAAAATGTCATAATCATATTTAGTTTTATCTTCATGGCTTTCATTAGATTCTGAGAAGGCGGAGAAATGAAAACGGCAGTGTTTTGTTGACCAAGTACAGCAATTAAAGGCTATCCTTTTATTTGCGGCAGACAATGTTATCTGTAGACTTTCCACTCTGCCAGCTGGCTCTGTATGTCCCCCATGCTGTTGCCATACAACCACAGTATAGACAAAGACAATGTTAGCATCTCGTGAAGGTTGATAGCATGTCAATATGATATGTATTTTTGCACATTGTGGTTATTCCTTGTCTGAATGAATTCAGCAGTCAGTCACTGTATGTCAACAATATTTAGAGTCACTTATTTCTAAATAACTATTATACACTGAAACCTGCACAAGCGCTCCAAACTTAAATGGGTGTCTAAATACTGCATTTACCTACTACAACAGCTAGAAACTCCTGTGACCTGTTGCCACAAACACTCAGGTGTGAGTCTTGTGAGTACTATAAGCTTCTGGCTGTCACACATTAGTGTTACTGACTAACAATTATACCAATTGACTATTTTTTTTAAAGTCCTAAGGTATTTTCTCAAAAGAGTGTATGTGTGTCTACTTTTCTAATCAAGAAAAAGGCACCCATACCCTAAAATGATCCCAGGTGTAAATCCTTGCACCGGCCCTACTGTCAGTTGTGTCAACGTCTAGACATTTAGTTATTAGTCAATAGAATGCAAAACACATATTTGGGTTCCTCATCTTCTTAATATAGTGACATAAAACAAATTGAATTTCACTAAAGTAACTTAGTGTACTAAATTAGAGTTGAAACGAGGACTCAATCAATAGAAAATGTGTCTGCAAATATTTTGATTATTGTTTTAACTATTTTCTAAGCAAAAAAATGCTAACCATTCTCTGGTTGTAGCGTCTCAATTGTGAGGATTTGCTTCCTTCCACTGCTTTATTTTATATCGGTGTAAAGTGGAGATCTTCTTTGTCCAAAAAAACTGCATTTCTTACATCTCACGTCTCACGTAAAAGTCCTCGTTTAGTCCCGGGGGAGACTTTTGAGATACTGTTATACTACTTTGCGTATGCACATGTGGCTTGTTTTTTTATTGTCTGTAACAGCCATAACTTTACTTGTTGCGGACGCTTGTAAGTGATGTGCTTGTCAAATACACAGTAGCTAACAAGCCCTGTCACTCCTCTCAGTGATTGTGTGTGAACCCACCGCCATGTCTGAAGCTGTGGCGATGGAGCCACCCATAGCAGACGGCTTCCTGGAGTCATCCTGTGGTGTAGGAGACAGCGCAGCCTCCCTCGATGACGGCATTGTGGACACAGCTAAGTACGTCCACACAAACACAACCAGGACACTTTGACGCCACTGTTTCGAGAGCTTTGGTTCCCATCCTCGGTGTTCGAAGACAAATCGGACGGTCCCATGAAGAACATTAAGTAGGAGAAGAACAAAGCACTTTTATCTGCTCCATCTATTAACGTTTAGATTTTAGACGTTTTATCTTTGCTTCTTCTGACCTCTAAAAAATTTTGAATTTTCATTTCAAAATGTATAAAATCCCCTTTTTGTTTGAGCTGCTCACGGAAATATGTAACCTGTGATGACAACCTGTGAGTTGTTTTATGAGTCATTATTGTGTGGAATACATTCCTGTCAGTGTAATCAAAGTGATTTTATTACTTTTGTAGCTTTAATTTAATACAATGATAGTCTCAGAGTAAGGTTTAGGTATTAATATTGTGAGTGTTTACAAGATCTGCAGTTGACATGAAGGTATAGTGTGTACTTTGAGGAGGAGGAGGAGGATGATGAATTAATGTGTGTTGGTAGCCACAGTTTTCTGCAAATGACTCAGGGTTCAGGTTTCTGGCTCTGGTTTTTCCCAAGGATGCAACAATCCACTCTCCTGTGTTAAGCGGCATGTATTTTCCTTTCCCTGTCTTCAGTGAGTCTTCAGAGGAAGAGTCCTCAGGGGAAAGGGAAGAGGAGATTGGTACACATGACAAATTCGCCAGCAGCACCAAGACTAGAGAGAACCCCCGTGAACAGACCTCAAACACACAAACAGGTGAGGGCTGAAGAAAAGCCACCAGAGTGTGACTTGCATGCGTTTGTCTTTCTCCGTGAGGGTGGTGCAGCTGGAATAAAGTTATGCATCCAATATACAGACACATAACCGTGCTATATTCAATGTTAAATCCAGTCACTGTGTTGGCTCTAGTTGCTGAAGTCAGCATAAGTGAACATGTTTTTTTTTTTTTTCCTCTGACCTTTTGTTCCCAAGGAAGTGAGCCAAAGTGGAGTTGGGTAACTCTATTCTTTGGCAGAACAACTTGACTTCCCTTTTCCTGTGTGCTTTTTCCAGTCCACACTTTGACATTCCTTTCTGTCTTATCGGGGCAGTTAGGGCAGTTCATCTGTAAATAGTTTAGTATGTTAGTTTGATTCCACAGGATTAAATGCTGAAATCATCTTTTCACTTATTCTCAAAGAACTTTCTACTGAATTAAATTTAAAATGAGCTGTGACTGGACATGTCTGCGGCCGTTATTCCATAAGAAAACATTTATTGGATAACCAGCTAAAATCCATTAACCTTTTAGGTCATCCATCTACAATACAACGCCATGTATTATTGCAAACATCCTGCTGGCTGTTGGGTCAATGACCCACTTTTCTTTCTGATTGTAAAACACTCGAGATGGAATTAATGCTTTCCCCCCCTTTAATGAAAATCTTCTGCTTATTGCAATTTGGGTTGTGTTTTTGTAGCTTGGGCCATCAGTTCTATCGCTAATTATAATTTTGTAGTCACCGATGTAATTGCTGAGGTCTCTGGACGTTGCAACATAGCTGCAAATCGGTTCAACAGAGGAAAAAAAACATGGTGGTAAGATGATCAGACAGATTGCAATAAAGCCTACAGTTTAGCCAGATCATCTTAACCACTTTATTTAAAGATGAATCAAAGGTTAGAAATGTTTAAAATCTCTCGCTTCACAGGAAACTGTATTTGCAAACAGTGGCCAGTATGGTGGCTCAAAGTCGTTCTCTGAACTGGGAAGGACATTTTATACGTTTATACATCCGCGATCACGGAAGGCTTTAATCATGTGGATGTGCCGATGTTGTCATTACTTAGAATTTTTCATAGGGTCGACACAAACTACGCACTATAGCTTTAACATAAAAAAGTAACCATGTGTTTGTTTTTTTTGGTCTTTAACAATGATTTAAAAAAATGTAAGATGTTCTTAATGCCCTCCATTTATTTAAAATGTATACTTTTTTATTTATGCTAAAGACAACACTTCATTGCTAGAGTGATTTTCAAGACACTCAAAGAGACTTTACATGATAAATTGGATAAATTAGCCTTTTGTGTTTCTTGTGAGAACATAATAGTAAAAAAAACCTTTAAGGTATAATGGTAAGATAATATTGACTTGACTGTTTTGAAAGGTCTAAGTGATGTTGGGTGGCATTACTTCTTGTTGACATTCAAAGTATTTTCAAACAAAACAGGACTAGCTTGCCCCTCCCTCATCCCGTCCCCCTCCCTTCTGTGCTTCCGTGCATTAACCCTTCTTGTCGGTTATTGGCTGGAACGCAGGTTGTGTATGCTTTGTGGTGCAGGTGGGCACAGTTTGTTGTTGTTGCTGTTTGTAGACCCTGGGCAGTCTACAGAGACCGTGTTTTTACAGTGTGTTCTGGGGACAGGCAGCTTGCGGATAGTGAGGAGTTATTTCCTGTATGTGACAACAAATGTCGAAGGTTAAAACACGCGTGACATTGCTTAGAGCACCTTTTTTAATGAAAACAAATATAGGCAACCTGGACATCACTGTGCATCCTCTACGACTATTACCAAAGGCTTAGATCAGGCGCGCTCATTTGCTGAGTAGCTCCCCTGCTTGTTTGTACCTCTTTTAAGAGCCAGAGGGTGTGGGGCCTCCCCTCCTAATACGACAAATACACGGTGTCTGTTATAACTCACGTGGATTAAGGAAGATAGCAGATAATTTAGCTCTGCGTGTTGAAATCATTGAAATCTCTCGACAAGCATTTGCTTATTTTTCTCAATGTTTTTTGTTTCCAGTGAACGCCCAGCGCCCAAACTCCCTGCCAGTGCCAGCAGCAGGAGAGCCCGGCCTCTGGACGTCGCAGGGTGATGGAGAGGTGAAACTGAGGATGGGGGACTCCGGCCTGGCAGCTGAGACCCCTCTTACTGTCAACCAGATGTTCACCTCAGCTGTGGAGCGCTTTGGTGACTATACAGCTCTGAGTTGGAAGGAGGGCGAGCAGCAGAAAAGCCTGAACTACAGAGAATACTACCAGACCTGCCGCACCGCTGCCAAGAGCTTCCTCAAGGTAGTTTTTATTTTTTATTTTATTTTTTTATAAATCTATTGAGTAATCCAGTATGAATAGAAGTCATATATGAAAGGATCAAAGCATCGTTGTTATTACAATCATCTGTTGGGAAGATTTTAGCAGCACAAACCACCAAAACCTCCTTTTTTGAAGGATTATTGATTGACATTCCTATAGTTTATTTCCAGCTTTCTTAGTATTAAAGCAATTAAACCGATTAGTTAATCAGCAGAAGTTTTTATCCGCAGCCGTTTTGTTAATCATATCATTGTGAAAGTAAAATTTTGAGACAAAGTTCAACTGTGAAGTCGTACATTTCTATCAGTTCAAACGTTCTACCTTGTTTTGCAAGGCTAATAAAACAGACTTCTCTTTCCACCGTTAATCAGCAGAAGTTCAATCCACAACCATTTTGATGATTTTTTTTTTTTTTTTAAGATTATTTTTTGGGGGGCATTTCCCTTTTTTATTTTAGTGACAGTGGATAGACATGAAATAGGGAGAGAGATGGGGGGGATGACACGCAGAAAAAGGGTCGCAGGTCAGATTTAAACTCAGCCTACATGGGACGAACACGCTTACTGGGTGAGCTGAGGCCGCCCCTGAAAGTACAATTTAACCAAAAAGGCCAAACCTTCTCCACTATGAGGATTTTTCTTTTTTCTGTTTAATATCATTGTTTAAAGAATATCTTTGGGTTTTGGACAGCTGGTCGGACAAAATAGGCTCTAAGAAATCATAATGGACATTTTTATAGACAAAATGACTTCTCGCACATTGACGGTGCTTATATAGATTATTTAATATATTCTGCATGGAAATTTAAAGGTCCCGTGAAATTCTGCTTTTTGGATGCTTTTATATAGAC
>NC_045741.1:13977783-13977869 GCF_008692095.1 Etheostoma spectabile
CCCTAATACTGTATCTGAAGTCTCGTTCTCAAAATTCAGCTTTGGAGCAGAATTACAGCCACTAGAACCAGTCCCACAATGAGCTT
>NC_045741.1:13977879-13983975 GCF_008692095.1 Etheostoma spectabile
GTATGTGCCATTTCTGTGTCTGTAGCTTTAAATGCTGAGGAAAGCGGGGGGGAGGGGGCTGTCACTGCCCAATGTGAGGCGAGTGCAGATTTGGGTCGCGCATGCTCAGATTTAAACGGTTTACGGCATAACGTCTTACTGAAATTTGTGAAATCCATGAAATAATAAACTTTTCTCAGTACAAACAATAACAGAAGATTGAATCATTTCAAAAACGTTTTAGCTATCTATGGTTGTTTGATTGCTAACGTTAGCTCAAAACGCCATTCCAGTGACAGCCTTTGTTGTTTGATAGCTAGCTTATAGCAAAGCTAGCAGTCATTTCAAAAACGTTTTAGCTATCTGTGATTGATTTCTAACCTTAGCTCAAAACGCCATTCAACTGACAACCTTGTTGTGTTTGATGCTAACTTGTAGCTTGGTTTACTTCGTTAAGTAGGTCAAGCTTTACTGTATTGACATTACAAAAGTCTCTCGTTAGCATCTTATATGCTACTTGTTGCAAAGTGACGCATGCGTGACTCAAATATGCACTCTCCTCACATTGGGCAGTGACAGGGGCAACTGCCATGCTTCGCTTGTTTGCAAGCCAGGATGTTGCTCTCTCTTTCTCATGGGCGGGCCAAATTCTCTGGGCGGACAAAGCAGAGAAAGGGGCGGTAACCTCTGACGACATATAGGAAAGATCCCACATTGGCCCATCTGAGCTTTCATTTTCTCAAAGGCAGACCAGGATACCCAGGACTTGGTTTACACCTATCACCATTTCTAGCCACTGGGGGACCATAAGCAGGCCGGGGGAACTCATATTAATGATAAAATATAAATATATAAATATCTACAGTACATGTTCTCAGTCACACCTTTACCTTACCCTTTTAAAGGTAAGCAGAGACATATCTGTAAGGTTTATACTTCCTTTAGTTTTTGTTCACCCTGAGCAACAATTGTTCTACTTCAGTATTTTAAAGGTCTAAGATTTCTGTTTTGTTTTAAACAATCAACTTCTGTTTATATTTTTAAGCCAGTCGAGACAAGACACAATGCATCACAAAGGAGTTTGGGTGAAATGTAAATGAGGCAGCTCAGGACAGGCCTCAGCTGTTGGTACAGGACAGAGCACGTTATTGTTTATTGTGAAACTCAACACAGTTAGTCAGCATGAAGACTCAGCAAAGTATCACGTTTCAAAGACATATTTACACGTGTCTCTCTGTACTTTAAACTTATAACCTGAATCTCAACCTCCACACATGCTGACTTGCTGACACGCAACGTGACTCTCCATCTGCAGGATGAGCTTCAGATTCCACACCTCATATTGTAACTCAGTTACTGTTGTGAAAGACTGAATTTCAAAATGCTCATGTATCAGTTACTATTACGGCAGTCTCATGTGTACACTTGGCTGTGTATTTTTCTATAGTAACAGCTGCTGTGGCAGTGTGCCTCCAACCCTGAGCTGATTCTGGTCCAGGAATAAAGACCAACTTTGTTTTAGACTGATTGTAGTGCATGTATAATATCACTTTTTGTAAGAAAGGAATAACTTTTTTGTGTTTGTCATGAATTTGAAGAGGACAGTGCTACGTTTCATCATAAAACATGAAAATGACAAGATGTAGTGTAACAAAGGCTTCACCTGACAGCAATATTTACTTCTTTGTTCCTCCAAGCTGTTTTCAAACTTATTAAAGAGAGGGCATCTGCAACTTCCCCCAGTTTGAATCTGGCTGGAGATGCTAGATCAGGTCTGCTTGATGTGTCAACGTAGTTAGGTTTAGGCATGAGGATTGTTTAGGATAACAACCACAGAGTAAGCCAATCAGAAGCAAATGAAGGCAAAAGTGAGGCGGGCCACGAGACACGTCCTGTGATGTAGACACGTCTAGCAGATCCGATCTAGCATCGACCCCTTTGAAATGATGATATTTATTTCTTTAATGTTTAATTTCTTATACTGCACTTGCCTTGCCTTTGTTGTTGGTGGCTTTCTCTCTCCCCACGTTTCCTGTCTGCCCCTCAACTGTATACTTTCTAAAGGCAGAAAATCCCCCCCCCCCAAATTAAAAAAAATTAAAATTAAATACATTTCTAACAGCCTAGAGAAAAGAGGGATTACACTCTACCTGCAATGTCCCAGCTAATTTATAAATGGCCTCTGAAATTGAAATGAACATGAAGGAAGTCCCAATATTATTAATATAGTATTTAACAAAGTATTATTATTATTATTATTATTATTTTTTTTTTTTCTCCAGCTTGGTTTGCAGCGCTACCACGGCGTCGGCATCCTGGGCTTCAACTCCGCGGAGTGGTTCATCTCTGACATTGCAGCTATTTTGGCAGGGTGAGTTTCATCTTCATCTCTGAATTTGTCAGTAAAGAGCTTAGTGCTCACACAGTTTCAGTTCCAGCTTATGTGTGTCTTCCATACCTGAGTGGTGCAATCCAAGACTTGAAATGCAAGTTCACAACCTTCAGCTGTCATCTAGTTCAGCATGTAACCTCTTAGCTGAAAGACTTTTCAGTATTAACAATCTTATTACAAGTATTAACAATCTAATTTTAATAATGAGTCACAGGGGCAATGTTTGAGGACATTTGCTGTTAATACTTATTTACTTAAGGGCACTTTTGAATGCAGGACATTTACTTATATTGGAGTAGTTATACATTGTTGTATTGATACATTTTGTTCTTCTTCTGCCACTGATGAATTGTACACAGATCACTTAACAGTAATCACAAGCCTTTCGTCCGCAGTGGTTGCATAAATATTCAGCATGGATGACCCCAACAGAAGTCAAACTCATTCAATGAATTGTTCAACTAAAAGGAATCAAGAAATTGACTCCATCTGAGAAAACCAAACTCATTGATTGGTCAAGGACAGATTTTTCTAACAATAGACAGGACATTGTTTTGTTTTTTTGGGCCATCTACCCAATTTGAGCCGTTAGCATGACAATTTTAAATTACTGCCAGTTTTGGGGGGCCAGCAAGAGTGCATTGAGGGTCAATGCAAGACCAGTACATACTGCGATGCACAGGCTGATACTGTTAGCGTATTCCCCAGTCTCCCACGCTTACCGGCTGCTCAGTGCTGACGCATACAACAAGAATGTATTGAAACTACAGTTAACTTGTCAAACCGGTTCTGATAAACCAAAACAAAGGTTTAGTTTTATAAATACAGTAGTAGACACATGTTTGCTGCAGGTCATCTTACTCGAAAGCCCAAACAATGTTTCTAGGTTAAGGTTGATTCTATTGTCCTATCTTTATAAGGAACAGGACCGTTAAGAAAACAAAATGGTGGCCGGGTTGGCTCAGTTAGCAGAGCAGGCGCACATTTACACAGAGGTTGATGCCTCAACACAGAGTTCCAGGGTTGAGTCTGACCTGTGACGATTTCCTGCATGTCTCCCCCTCTTCTCATCTAGCTATCCTGTCCATTAAAGGGTGGAAAAGCCCCCATTTTTTTTTAAATGGGAGAGAATAAAGAAAGTTATTGAAGATACTTAAGTTGTTTTAACTAAAGACTCCCGCTGATCAATGTTAATGAGAACTGTATACACTACTCCACTAAAGATCTGTATGTATCTGAATGTAGGTCTGATCAAAGTTTGGAGCGCGTCTTACTTTTCTATGGATTAAATTTAATATATCGTACAAGAGGTTTCTTCATTTTCCATAATTGCATAAGGGTAGAGTTTTATTTGAATCTGTAAATGTGAAAGAGCTGAAAGTCTGAATCTCCTTCCTTTAATTGTTGCAGTGGGTTAGCGGTTGGCATCTACACGACCAACTCTCCTGACGCATGCCAGTATGTAGCAGAAAACTGCAAGGCCAATATCATCGTGGTGGAGAATCATAAACAGCTGCAGAAGATCCTTCAGGTGAGATTGGAATAAGTTGCATATACACACTGGACAACTATGAATTAAAGATACAAAAGCAAGTTTTGTTTTGCTCAGACGTGATTGGGACCTAACAACGGCAAGAGGAAATAGGTTTTTATAAAAGTTGTGTTTTGGGGATTTTAGGTTTGTGACAAAAAGGGAAAAGTTAACAACTGTTAGATGCAGTTATACATACCACGTCTGTGGTAACTGTCTTCTGTGACCTAAAGAGACAGCTAGCTGTTTTTCCAAACATGCAGTAGTTATTTATTTATTTATTTATTTATTTATTCTTTTTTAAGTTTTCCGAGCTATTTTTTTTCCGGCTGTGAGCAAATCCATTTCCTCTGTGCATTCTGCTGTGTGCTTCTACACACAAAGGAATGCACAGAGTAAAATCAAAAAATGTAGTTTTGTTTTCAGTGTCAACACAATCTACGTAAAAAAAAAAAATAAAAAGAAGGAAAAATAAAAGAAAAAAAACCTGCTTAGCATGCAGGATTGGATTGGAAACAACAAGCGATTTTTGCATCCTTATTTAACTTTTTAGACTGATGTCGCAGTAGTGTAGAAATTGCCCACATGTTGTTGACACTGCCTGCAGTTATGTACTCATTTAACTGTATTCTATTTTTTTTATAGGTTGAAGACAAGTTGCCACACTTGAAAGCCATTATCCAGTACAAAGATGCACTAAAAGAGAAGAGACCAAATTTGTACACAGTAAGCACACAATCTGTTCATGGCAACCATAAAAAGATGTATTTAGTTAAAGATCCATCATCTAAGTTTTTTTTTTTTTTTTTCTTTGTGGCCTGCAGTGGGCAGAGTTCATGGAGCTCGGACGCAATGAGCCTGACGCACCCCTCGACGCGATCATCTCCAGCCAGAAGCCCACCCAGTGCTGCACGCTCATCTACACCTCAGGGACCACAGGCCAGCCCAAAGGAGTCATGCTCAGCCATGATAATGTAAGTTACATGAGCCAAGAGTGTTTTTACATGTTGAGAATAGTAACGCGTCAAATGTTTGGCTCCTAATACTGACAGCAGAAACACACTTAAGGTTAATTTATGGTTGCCGCGGTGTTCCAGGCGTGAGGTGCGAGCGCCATAAACTGCACCGTGCACCCCTGAGTTACTGTAACTATGCACGCGCTGCTCTTTCAATTCAACGCGGTCGGCTCTGAAGAGCAGATTCGTCTGTACAAACGTCTGTGTGACTCTTCATGTACAGACCACAGAGAGTCCAACAGCCTTAAATATGTGTAAGAGAGAGACACCACACTGGGAAAAATGTGGAAAAACATGAAAGATTGTTTTGTCAAAAGCTAAAAAAAAAAAAACAGCTTCATGGAAAGAGTATTCTCTACAGTGTTACAGGCAGACAGTCATTTTGATTTGGAGATAAACAACAGTCATGTTAATGATTAGAGTAGATAAATGTGGTGGTTAACATGAATGTGTTTACTACTGGATTAAACTACCCAGCAGTATATAAAGTAGTTAAAATCAACCTTACCTTTACCAGCTGCAACACACACACATTCATTTGTAATGAAAATGTCTCTTTGGACAGGGACAGAGCTACTGCCACTTTTACTTAAGTGTGTGCTTCTTCCCCCACTGGCTGTACTTCTGTTAAACCATAGACTCATTAATTTGGCACCTGGCTCTCTCAAACAATTAAAGCTTGTTTTTCATTCATGCATTTTATTCTTGTCAAAGTTCACTAGGTATAAAACACTGGTCATAAACATTCACTGTTTTTGTTTATCTTGTACAAAAATACATGTCTCTATGTGGTTTCCCATAATAAAACAATTAAGATACCTCAACTGTATTCTCCTTCTGCCCAGGTAACGTGGACCGCGCTTTCCACCAGCTGTCATGTGCGTCTGACAGACGCCACTCACGCTCAGGAGGTGGTGGTCAGCTACCTGCCGCTCAGCCACATCGCTGCGCAGATGGTCGACATCTGGGTCACCATGAAGGTCGGGGGGGCCACCTACTTCGCTCAGCCTGATGCACTGAAGGTGAGATACATCAGTTGTGTTTATATGTGGTGAAAGGTACGCGCAAACAAATACACCCAAACACCCAAAATTGTAAAATAAACCTGTTATTCTACTTGCACACTGGTCACTTCATATTTAAAAGTCCCATGACATAGTGCTCTTTGGATGCTTTTA
>NC_045741.1:13983985-13992831 GCF_008692095.1 Etheostoma spectabile
AGTGGTCCCCTAATACTGTATCTGAGGTCTCTTTCCCAAAATCAAAAAGGAGGTAACCTTGCACCTTATGACCTCATAAGGGGCATGATTCCAGATCGGCCCATCTGAGCTTTCATTTTCTCAAAGGCAGAGCAGGATACCCAGGGCTCAGTTTATACCTATCACCATTTCTAGCCTCTGGGGGACCATAGGCAGGCTGGGGGAACTCGTATTAATGTTAAAAAACCTCATAAAGTGAAGTTAAGATCTAATATTATACTTTTTTTATTTTGAGATAGATATATATATATATATATATATATATATATATATATATATATATGTGTGTATATGTGTATGTATGTGTGTATATGTGTATGTATGTGTGTATATGTGTATGTATGTAGGTTGTAAATTGTATTATACACTTGTATATACATGTCCATTCTTGTTAACTTATCTATTAATATTTATCTAATATTTATTAAGTATATTATTCAGTAGTTCTGGATATTTTTGTTTAATAGAGAAGTAGAGGACAACCTTTTAATAACATTTTCACAACAACCCTTACACATTAAGAATAATATTAACAGGAATAAAGGGATTGGTCTTCAATTTTATTATGAAATACTTATCCAGTTCACTGCTCTAACATTCAGTTTATTAATTTTGCAGTTACTGTATACCTGTCTAAACCAAACTTATGATTGCTACTCATCCAATGATGTAAATATCCGAGGGTGGACGTGTGGGTGTTATATAGATATGATAAAGGTACTTTTTCCTTTTCATGCAATTCTAAGAACGTCGTTGTGGCAGGTTTGATTTCCTCTCCTAGTAAGCTGTAAACAGCATGGGATATTTGTGTTGAAACTTTCCATTTTTTTGATCAGGGCTCTCTAGTAAACACCTTGAAGGAAGTGCGTCCCACAGCCTTCATGGGCGTTCCACGTGTCTGGGAGAAGATGCAGGAGAAGATGAAGTCTGTCGGAGCAAAGTCTTCGACTGTGCGCAGGAAACTGGCTGCCTGGGCCAAAGATGTTGGCCTGCAGACTAATCTGACCAAGATGAATCAGTACGTACACGTTATGAAATTCCAGCTTTATTTAGAAAAAGCTATTTAGAAATTACTCCTGGTTCCTGTTTCCATGCTTTGTTTTTGTCTTTTTACTGAAATGTTATTTTGATATGTTAGTACTTCCCTCTTACTGTACTGTGATTATGGGAACATTGTGAAAGCATATGTCTTTTGACATTTGTTAATTAGCACTAAAAACAAAGTACATCTAAGGCTGATGGGAATTATGCCAGTTCAGCAGGAATTTGATCACACACTAAGTATTGAATATTTGAATTCTCAGCCTGATGGTGGCCCAAGATGGAAAGTGAAAGAATCAAATTTTTTACAATTCATCCTGAGGTGAACATTTATACCAAATTGTATGGCAATCCATCTAATAGCTGAGATATTTTACTGAAATTCACAAATGTCAACCTTATGGTGGCGCTAGAGGAAAATTCTAGGGAACAACGTCACCAGGATTTGTCCTCCGGCAATGTAGTTTTGTAACATTTGATGCCAAGACATCCAACAGTTGTTGAGATATTTCAGTACCAACAGACTGGCGGCCATCCCTGGAGCCAATGCTGTTAGCGTGGCTCAAAACACTCACACTTGCTGGTTTTTTTTGGTCATTCCTCAGAAGCGGAGCAGCTGGCCGCACACCGCTCAAATATCAGTTAGCCAAAAAGATAGTGTTCAAAAAGGTGCGTAAGGCTCTGGGCCTGGACCGCTGCACCAAGTGCTACACCGGTGCTGCTCCCATCACCAAAGACACCCTGGAGTTCTTCCTCAGTCTGGATATTCCTCTGTACGAGCTCTACGGCATGAGTGAGAGCACTGGACCTCACTCCATCTCCGCCTCTGATGCCTTCAGGCTCACCAGGTACGTTTTTTTTCTTTTTACTTCAATTTGATTTGATTCTATATCATGCCTCTATATAGTTTCTGTTTAGAGTATGTATATATTGTGTATATATTAGTGTGTATATTTCTGTTTTGGTTGATATGTATGTGTAAGCACAGTGTGAGTAACAATGCTCCAAAGACAAATTCCTCGTATGTGTCCTCATACCTGGCGAATAAAGCTGATTCTGATTCTGATTCCTTTGCATTGACAAATCGGAGCCAGCTTAACAAATGCGCTTGCTGGTGAATTTTAAAAGATGTTTTGTCCTGCAGCTGTGGTAAAGAAATCCCAGGGTGCAAGACGAAGCTGCACAACCCAGACGAGGAGGGAAACGGTGAGATCTGCTTCTGGGGCCGTCACGTCTTCATGGGTTACCTCAACATGGTCGACAAGACAGAGGAGGCTCTCGATGCAGAGGGTTGGCTGCACTCAGGTGACCTGGGCAAACACGACCAGAATGGGTTCCTCTTCATCACCGGAAGAATTAAAGGTACTTATTCTATATTCCTTGTAGAGCTTGACAACACTGAAACGTGTGTCTGTCTATGTGTGTCTGTGTGTCCTTTACAGCCTCCAAAAAATATGGATTCCGTGTCTCTACATTTTTCTTTATCCGCGACCAATTAAATCATTACATGACGTGTGTGTTGTTTTGATTTTTAGAGCTGATCATCACAGCAGGTGGAGAGAACATCCCTCCTGTCCCTATCGAGGATGCGGTAAAGGAGGCTGTGCCGCTGATTAGCAATGCCATGCTGATCGGAGACAAGAGGAAGTTTCTGTCAATGCTGCTCACCATTAAGGTACACTGAGATGCATAAAACTCTTTGTACGCACAAATACAGTGACATGCATTGTTTTCATCCTATTAATGAAGCCGCACATACGCTTGTTGTTTTAAAAATCTCAATCATTTGTGGAACTAGGTGCACAAGCCTCATTTCCACTCCCACAGTTAGCCATTAATAGATGTAGACGTATCACTCATTTACATCAATGACTTACTGACGCCACTAGAGAGATCTGTCAATAAGGAGTGCAGTGTCACGGACTGTGCTGCATCAGCGAGGTGTTGCCTGTACTACTAATTCATGACATGTACCTGTAAACTATCATTGCTGTGATATCTCTATCTTCATTATTTAACAATCAACAATTAATTTATAGAGCTCATATTAAAACAGACTTTACAAAGTGCTTAACAATTAGGATACAAGTAAAAGATCATTGACAGGCAAATGACAGCTCAAATGTAAATAAAAACGATCAAATGTATCACTCAAATCAATTAAGTGTTTATAAATGCACCCTTGACCAGAACGCTGTGTGTACTGCTAATTTCACCGATCATTATTTCATGTCCTCCTTATTTCAACCTCAACTATCATTAGAAAACTGTGTACACCTGGTCTAAAGCGGTTTGAGGTGCACACATACCTCATAATAATACCAATTTATGTG
The DNA here is from genome assembly GCF_008692095.1 of Etheostoma spectabile. Taxonomy (NCBI): domain Eukaryota; kingdom Metazoa; phylum Chordata; class Actinopteri; order Perciformes; family Percidae; genus Etheostoma; species Etheostoma spectabile. Next base: position 13,987,399 of record NC_045741.1, read on the forward strand.
TTGGAAATTGTGTATGTAGGTTACATCTGGCCCCTGGTGTAGACTTTACAGCATGCATCTGTTTGTACACAGTTGAAGTAGACAACAGCAGGGCACTGTAATGAGAAAGGGAAATTGCACTTGTGTAGATAACCCAGGATGTAACAGGCTGTTGAACAGAGTGAAGGCTATCAGATGGAGCTGTAACTTGTCGCAACACTGTATCTGAGCTATGTAAACATCTAATCTGCATACAATATCTCAGACAGAGATGATATCCTCTTAACTGTTGCAAAAGAAGCAACAGTAACAGCTATGGCTTCTTAGACATTTGTCAGATGCTGCCATCTAGTGGGCTTTATGCATCAATGCTTAAAGTTGCCTGGACAAGTGTAAAAATATATTTATTTAGGCAATAAAATGTAAAATGTTTGCTCCAGTGCCAAGTAAATGCAGAGTCAGGAGATCCAGAGGACGAGCTAACACCGGAAGCTGTCGAGCTGTGCAGGAAGCTGGGCAGCAACGCGACACGAGTCTCCGAGGTCACAGGCAGTCGAGACCGGGCAATCCACACCGCCATTCAGGAGGGAATCAACCGAGTCAACGAGAAGGCAGTCTCCAACGCTCAGCGCATTCAGAAGTGGATCATTCTGGATCGGGATTTCTCCCTTACAGGAGGAGAACTGGGTGAGTGGGATGGGGGGGGCGGACCAGGTGTGCTGATTAGGGGATCTTTAGTCTGGGGATTGTTATTTTGCAGGATGAAGAGTGCAATATAGATCATGCATTTGTGGAATTTACAGTGGAGAGTCTAATGCTTGAAATATGCTTCCTGAGCCACTTATGTGATGAAAGGGCAACGTCTTATTCAGTGGTTGCTGACCTCTTTTTAGATTAATACGTCTCTATGGGGTGTTGGATCCCCCCCCCCTCCCCCCAGACTGGGGGGGGGGGGGGGGGGGGAAGCTTAATTGATTAGTTGATCAACAATCAATTATTAAATTCAGTAGATGCCTAATCTCAAGCCAAAACGCCTTTCTAACTTTCTCTAATTCCAGCCTCTCAAATGTGAAGACTTGTTGCTTTTCTTTGTCATATCTGATGATATAATAATTATCTTTGGTTTGGACAAAACAAGCTTTTCTTACATATGTTTTAATACATACGTTTTTAAGTGCAAAGAATACTAAGCCAATAACATAGCCTAATAATTGCTCACATGATTTTATAAATCAGGTTGTAATGTTAAACATACATGTGGCATAGTGAATCTTTAGGATTAACTGTATCTGTGGGTGGCTACCTTAGGGACTACCTTACCTTTTAGGCCAGTAAACAGTGGGGATTTATATTTGCTAATATTATGTTGGATTCATGTTAAGACTTTTTAAAATTTTGGACAAAACAAAAACAAATTAACAACTAGAATTGCAAGCAGTTATGACCGGGGTCCAAGTCTCATCGCACCAGTCATCCCGACGCGAGTCAACATTGTCGAACCGGCGAGGCACGCGACAGCGGAACCCAAAGCGTAACGTGGGGAGGGAAACGTCAGGAAATATTGAGAGGTGTGAGCTACAAGGTCTAAAGTACATTACCGTAGCTTTGCTACCGTGGTTCCCAGCCCCTCGGGCTTGGACCCCTTATAATTTGGAGGCTCTTCTGCATTGACTCTGAGGACCCCCTAGGGGCCCCGGTCCCCATGTTGAAGATCCCTGTTTTAAACTACAGCTTTTGGAGGTTAAAGCAATTGAGGGTTAGAGTGCTCGTGTTTTAACAATAAGAATTCCTTACTTGTTCAACAGGCCCGACCATGAAGCTGAAGCGGCCGGTGGTGATGAAGATGTACAAGGAGCAGATAGAGAACTTTTATAAGGAGCTGGCGACTCCAACGACCCCCGACAACCCCCTGCCTTCCAAATAGAGCTGCTCCTCCACCTGCAGGTAGATCCAGACTGTCTGAGTTAGCATGCAGACACACCCCACCTCATTTATCCAACCATTCTTCTCTTGTAAAAAAATGTTTTGATTGCCTTAAGTTTTGCTCGTTTTGTCTTGTGGGTGCTGTACAAAAAGCAAAGCAGAAATAACAAGCCATTGTAAAATTGCTTTACAATTTTGGGAGACATTCTCAATAATAAACTATTTATTTGGATTACTGGAATGAAGTGTAATATCATATTGTATAGGTGAAACAGCAGCAGCAGCTGTAACTAAGACAAGTTAATTGCACTGCATTACTTGCCATAGAGACAGAATCCAAAAGAAATTCATAGGATGTTTTTAAAGTAGTACGGTAATGTGTTTTTAAACATGTTTCTTTTCCTAATTTATTTTCCGTTTGCCAAAGATTACACTGGCCAAATGAAGAAAAGATTGCTAGAAAAGACTCCATTCGTAATTTAGTCATCATATCCAAATGTTTACTGGCCTTATACGTGTATTTGGTGGTTTGCTTTTGTCTTTCAGGGTGTCGAACCAATGATTTAGTTTGTACGCGTTTTCAAAATGTCAAACGTTCCTTGCAAACGTATTTGTCATTCTCAAAGTTGTATTGAAAATTATTTTGTTTTTCATACTGTAAAACATGTCATTGAAGCCATATCTATTGCCTTTTGTAATTGTAAAGTCAGACTCTGTTCTGTATGCTGACTTGATGCAGACCATTACACACCTGCCTGGTCCTGTGTTCAACAGTCTTCTGTGTGTCCTCCTGCTGTGATTTCTGTGGAATATTGTAAATATGTTTTGCCTACATCATCATCTGTCACATGTTTTTACTTTACAGTACACTTGGCTTTTTCAGCCATTTATTCAGCATCCCAGTAATCGTGTGCATATTTGTTTTGCACTTAAACATGGGGGGGGGGGGATATACCCATACTGGGAAATGTACATAAATTAGATTTATGGCAAATATATCAACTGGCCTGTTTCAATCCCTTATGCATCCTACATAAATGTTCAAATGCTCAAGGTTTTAATCTGGAGAATACATGTCTTTAGCTTCCTTGAAGACATGGCATACATCTTCAAAAAAAAAGGAAGATTTAAAAAGGAAGCAAAGAGCTTGTTGCACTCCAAAAAGCTGATCTATTATATGAAGTAATTGTATATAATAAGCATATCATAGGTATTTATAGAAGTTGATAGTTCAAAGTGAATGTGGGTTTGGCAGTTATGATTTGCTCAAAGTGTAACTGAAGTTCAGGGTAAAACAAAAACAATTGACACGTGTATTAAGTTAAATAAGGAAATGACGGTGATTCAGTATGTCTGGATTTACCTGACCTGAAAGAGCTGATGCTGTTAACGATATCAGGGATGAAAGAAGGAAATATGCATGAAGCTGCAAGAGAAAGTAAGCAGGCCTGTTTCCGTATACAAATGTGAATGTTTGTTTGATCAGTTACGGAATAAAAGTTGATAAAGCTGAAATATGATGTTGTTGTTCTTCTGTCTGTCTGTGGAGTATATGTGGCCAATTTAATTATTTTACTGAAGTAAAAGCAATACCACAAATTAGAAATACTGTTACATGTAAAGTCCTGCATTTAAATTTTTACTTCAGTGAAATATTAGTGTCAAATTTACTTAAAAGTACCAAAAGTAAAAAATACCTTATGCAGAATGAGTTCCATTTAGACTGCATATATTATTTCTCAATAATGTGTGCATTACTTAACTGATGCAGTTGGTAATAGTGGGGCTACTTTTACCGCTGTGCAGCTTTTGTGACTTAATTTTGTGTCTTATCTCACCTAATACATTAGTTTTTTAAATATTTTGTATTATTAATCTAATTCTGCAAAGTAACTAGTAACAAACAAATATAGTGGAGTAAAAATTACAATATTTATCTCTAAATATTGTACTGAATAGAAGGGGATTTAAATTGGATTAATAAAGTACAAGTACTTTAGTGGGCATCATTAGTTATCATCACTGCATCTGCACAATGTAATGGAAATAATTAAATACTACTGTCTGACTTCTATGTGTGTGTTGCCTTGATTCTCCAGTCTCAGAATGGTAGAATTATTACAGGACTGTTGTAGCATTTTTGATTATGTAGAAATACGAAAATGGAAGTGGTTATTAGTCCAATACAACACTGCCACTAGCCTGAAACCGTGTCAAAGAACTGAGTCAACATACAATTTGAATAGTTTCAACAAGACTTTTTCTGTTAGTAGTAGTAGAGTCATAGACGGATCACAGCATGGGCAAAGTGGACAAACGATTTGATGAATTGAAATTATACTATCAAGTGAAGCCAAGAATTAATTCACAGTGGAGTAATGAGTTACTTATTTCCCATCATGGCTGCTGACGCTGAGGATCTTTGACTTTTGTAGCAACAGATTTATAGAAGGCATTTTGGCTGTACTTAATGGACTGGAGCCATCATTAAAGGAGAATTCTGGTCGGTTCCAACATGTAGCTGTGTTTGTAAATTTGGAGTGCTGTCAGAGTAGAAAAATGAAAACAATCAGTGCTGCCTACACCATGTCATCCTCCTGCTAGAGTTAGCACCCAACAGGCTTAAACAAGTTTTACCTGTTTCACCTGTGCTTCTCCTGCTACAAGTCAAATGTCTGCTGTTAATGCTTCATTAGAGGAATGTGTGTTCAGCCTATTGAGCCTACAGTAACACAAGTGCATTGCCTGCTGCAGACAAAGGGACAATTTAGAAACATTTCTCAGTTCATCCATTTGTTATTTGTTCTAATTTCAGGGTAATCAAAAAAGAAAGAGGTGTCAGAGATATAAGGATATGCTGCCATGAAACTAGAAGTGGGTCAAACGGACAATATCCTTTATCACTGTGAAGGCTAAGCTGTATTGCAATTAAAGATTTTGTTTATGAATTCATTTTTTTTTTTTTTATCAACTGATTATATTGCCTATGAAATGTCAGAATATTGAGACAAGCTACTTCAGGATTACTTTGGGTTGTGGAAGAATATGCGCACGTTCCCACAACAGCAAACCAAAGTAAAACCTGCAAATATTCACATTTAAGGAGCTGTAACCGGTGCATTTATGGCATTTTTTCATTTCTTTGAAACAAAACGATTATCAAAACTGTAGTGGATTAATGTTCAGATCATTAATTGATCATTATTGAATTAATTGAATTCAATAAAGTAATTGTTTTAGCTTCAACTGCAATATTGTACATCTTCTGGAAAGTCAACTGAGAAACTATAGAAAAAAAACAACATAGCAGGAATGTGTGTTTGGTTTTATCCTGCAATTTAAATACCTGAGAAAACTTAATTACGACATAAAAGAAAGATCATATAAATACCCAGCACTACCAAACAGAAGTCTTGAGAATTAATTCCTGCCCACAATGGTCCCTTCCACCCAGAGACATAACTTGGTATAAACTCTCAATGCAGAGCTGTGTCACAGAGTGCAATTTATTGATCAGCCTTTGCCAATAAC
>NC_045741.1:13992841-14002049 GCF_008692095.1 Etheostoma spectabile
CCATAGTGGCATTTCCTCGATAGATGGTCAATGCATCATGAGCATTATCGCCTGGCCCACTGCATGTCCTTTTAACCTCGCACACCGCATTGACCATCGAATGAACTTTATACGAACCCTGCCCTCACAGCCATGACCGGGTCACCCAGAGGTCAATGATGTTTGGACACACGCAGGGACAACAGTATTTATTGACTTTATTAATAATATGATTTCAAAATAAAAAATAACATTAAAATAACATGTTTTGTCCTTGTTAACAACTTGCATCATATGGCCACATGGTGGCATTGCAATGCCAAGTTTTTATTTTCAAAAAATACCAAATTGTTCAGCACATCCAGTTCAATTGTTCTGCTTGGACCACATATATGGAACATGTTTCGGACTCCACCCTCCCACCCCCCCCGTAAAAAACCCCAAAATCAAACCTTTATAAATACAGGCAACCCTGTCCCCTTGTCACAGACACAATATAACGACCACTGACACAGGAAACATCCCGTCTGCACATGCCCACTCCCACCCCCCTCCACATATTTGCAACCATTTGCTTTATATTTTTGCCTTTTCCTCATCCTATAAAGATCCACACAGTAGATAGTCTACCTTTGCTGTATTATACACGTAATATATATAATATAGTCTCAGCTGAAATGCTCCACTCCCACAGACCTGCAGAGTTGTAAAGTGAGAAGGACCGGAAGTGTTTCTCTCCATTATTTAATCCCAAATTAACTTTTTTTCCTTTCATTAATATTCACAGACTCTTCTGGATAAGTAACAATTTTACTTTCTGTTTACTTTCAGATCTCAAATTAAAATTATTTCAATTTATTTGTCGTTTTGGCTTGGCGTGTGACTCTTAATACAACAATACCCATGAGATCCAAGAAGAAATGGCCAATTTGCGGCACGGTGAATTTTAAACAGTTTGTTGGTGCAGTTGGGGAACCGAGTTAAGGTGCCGATTGTAAAATCAGTTTAGATTACATAAAATGTAAGCTCTGGGATTGGATGTTTTTTGCAGCGAAGCTCCTTGGGAGTAGTAAACTAACCACTGTTTTTCAATCATTTGGACTTAACAATTGAACCAGGAGTTTCATGTTGATCAAAGCCGCAGAAGTGCTCCAACCGGGAGTAACACAGCACTGTGTTGGGGGAAAAAAAGAACGGCTCTTTTACTTCAGGTACCAGTGGCGCTCAAAACAGCTCCAACCCACTTCACAACTCGATTGTTTCCTATGATGTGTTTCTTCAGGCTCAAGTTATCATAACATAATGAAATTAGGTGAGCGTTTTTGTTTTGGGTAAAAGGCTTCTATGAATGAGTAGAAATACACTCAAATCATAACTGGACATGACACAGAAAATAAACATTCATAGCTCAACAGTTTAGTTCCCTGAACCAAAGTGTTGGACTACACTTGTCCTCGTTCTGGTCCAGTTATTCCTAATGGAAGCCTAGGGTGATAAAGTTTAGCTCATTCAGCAAACATTTTCCAACACCTGCTTCTTGGTGTTCAGCTGTCATCAGAATCATGACACACAAAACATCCAGGGAACATCCCTCATAACGCTTTACGCCTAAAATAGATTCAACAGGCATTTTGTATGTGAATAATAGTGACAAATCATGCCTAAATAAAGACAATTAAATAAGAAACAAACAAAAAAGAAAATGGCTGGCAAAGAAGAAGAAAAAAAAAAAATCAATTCATATCGTATTGCATGTAAATATTGTATAAAATCCTTAAAAATACAGTTCAGGTAACTACTTAAGTACTGAAGTCATCACAGCCAAAAGTGCAGAGGTCCATAAATAAAACATTGACTGTGGGTAGACAGTGGGGCTTCTCTCGAGTCCCCATGTAACCTCCCCTTCTCAACCACCACAAGGGACTGAATGAGTGCCTGGTCAAAGGTCAGAGTTCATGAACTAGGACTTAAATGTTCCCACATCGATGCACAGAGAACCGGAAGGTTGGTTTTTAAAATCTCTCCTATCGCTGACAAACACACTGGCAGACGCACAAACATCACTCACACAAGTTGCAAAGTTCATTCTCAGTAATCACGGCCTGAAGTTCTGTTGACAGAGGCACACCTAGAGAAAATGTGTGTGGGCCGGGGTAAGAAGTGAGGGCAGGAGGGGGGTTACTGCAGGGCACATAAAGAGGCAGGAATCCAGATTTTTTTCTGCTCTTTTTGAGACATATTTTCCATTCCAAGACGGCGTGTACAGTAAGGGCAGAGGGAGTGTGTACATGTCGCTGAGCCAAGCAGGCAACAGAACAGAAAGAGAAGTATTAAAGCTATCAAAGTGTCAGAATAAAAACGCAGGAAGACAACAAAGGAGGAGGGAAGGGAGGGAATTACTCATTGAAGGTCTGCACCACAGTGAGCCTGTGTATGTGTGCGTCTGTGTGTGAAGCCTAGAGGGGCCACAGGAACTAACACACCAGGGGACTGAATCAAGAAGCAAGTTCACCTCATCCTGACTTTCTTTGGGGTTTTCTGGCTTCACAGCACCTAACACTAGTGATCCTGGAAACCGGTCGCACAAAGCTAGCTCCTGGCTCTGTTTAACCAACAATTTACCAAAGTGGGTAGGAGTTTCTTTACATTGAAGAGGCATAACAAGAAATGATTTGTAATTAATTATAAATGTAATGATTATTATTATTATTATTAGATAAAACTGTGGATGTCTCTGGGGAAATTATGTCAGAGCGGCAGCAAAAAGTAAGTTAAAAAGATGTAGAAAGATCAAGGTAGGCAACATAGTGTGAATGTAACAATTTTTACATACATAACATAAAGAGTAAACAATAATGCTCAAGTGCAATAATCAAATACTAAAAGTAATAGGCTATAGGGATGCACCGGTCCAATCAAACTCTCAAATGGCTGGATCTAATACCTGTGACAATAGGGCCGATCTATTTGATTCTGTTTATACATACCGGTTTAAGTTTTAAACCAATTTGTTGCGGTTTGTTTGTTGCGGTTTACACTTAAATTGTAATTTTTTAATTTTTAAGATGTTATTACCAAGTTGGCACTGCACAATTATGTTAATAAAACAAATTTATTAAATTTATATTTATTTGTTCAATTGTGTCTTACAAAGTTAGGACAGCAATGTTTAAGTTAAACCTGATGTTGCCTTACACATAATTTTTTTTTTATCCCAGTCACTTCCACACAGTGAGGCATATACAACTCACTAATTAAACACTGGTATGGGATCGGTACTCCCTGATATCGGCACTGAAAAAATGTTGGATCAGTGGATAGACTATAGCTAATAGTGGGCTTTATTATATGCCCTTCATTAAATTGTATATTGACTCTATTGTAAAGATGTTTTGGAGGGAAGAAGAATTGATTATTAACATTTCTGCTTTTATGTTTTTCGATGATCAAACGAATGAAAAAGTAATAGTGTTCTAGCTGCAAAAAGCTGGAGAGTAGATGTGTACATAAGGCTCATTATTCCATGGCGACAGAAAATAAAAAGAGACCTCTAAATGGCTGGCAGGTGTCTGAACAAGGTCATACACTAGACACCTGAGAGACAGTTCCTGTTACTTTAATTGCAGTAAAATTGTTTTAAATTGATGCACAATGTTAATTAAACTGCATGTAACAATAGCAACAATACTGCTTCACACTGGCTTGCTCTTAAAGATAACGTAACCATGGGTGTGAACAGTCTACCTTTATTTCCTTTAGAAAGTCTGATAATGCACGCCAAAGAAAAAAATAGACTCAACATGTGTAGGAAATTTACAATTGGCCAATTATCAGTATGTGTATGAATATTATTTTAATTTTGAATGAAGATGCTATTAGTAATTATTTTATAACTATTTATGATCGTCACTTTGAGTCGACTGCATGTTCTTATGAGCTGCAGTAATAGCTCATTAATGCAAAATAGACAACTCTGTACCAATTAAAGTATTTCAGTGCAATTAAATGTGACTAAGTGTCATTCAAAATTGAGAACTAAGGCCAACTTGCTTTGCGCAACTGCCGGGCTTTAGACGCCGACGATGAACCGCAAGGTTACCGGTTTGAGTCTGATGGGGGACCTTTGTTGCATGTCATGCCTCCTTTCTTCTTCCCCTTCCCCTGATTTCCTGTCACCTCTAATAAAAAGGCGCAAACATAAAAAGAGTGGGTTGTGAATATCTTAAATGTCCGGTATGATTAGCATGTAAAGCTGACGTGTGAACGTGTTGCTTTGTGCGCATTACCAATCGTTTACAGGTTTTGATGTCATCCTCTAAAAGGGAAACTTCTCTTAAGCCGCACCAGTTCAGTGATCTAAACTGGTGAAAGAGAGCCAGCTTTGTTGAGACTGGTCCACCTGGGTTTAAGGTATCAGTCTAACCCGCTGATCTTGCTTCATTATTCAGACCCCTGAGAGTTACATTTAAATATTATGGAATTATTTAGGGAAAGAAAACACAAGGAGGGGTTTCTTTAGCTTATTTTCTGCCTACACATCCTTTTTGTTGATGCTCTTCAAGTGCCTGGTAACTTGGTCTTTACACTCCTTCTTTAGTTCAAATACTTCAAACCTCTTGAAGAGGGAACCCCGACCCTATTCAACAACAACCGTCTCAAAACACATGACACAGCTGATGCAACTGTTATTAGAGCTAATTACTGTGAGTAACTACCACATAGTCCCACAATGCTTCCTCTTTTAAAACACTGAACCTGAACTCAGAAATCAAAAACATAAAAACATGACCACCATCAGGGAAAAACAGTTGTCTTAAAATTTCTGGAGGGCTTAACAGAAATGCCACTGATAAAATGACAACAGCCTACAAAGACACTGGAAAAGGAAGAGAAGCAGAGACGGAAGCCATTAAGACAACACTGGATATTCAGGCATCCCTATTAACACTTGTTTCCCCAAGGGGAGTATTTGGGGGGGTTCAAACTGTGTGACCATGGCTAACAGAGCGAACACCCCCCCCCCTTACACAGCGGTCGCAGAAAAAGGCACTAGAGTGGGGCTGTCGCTAGCCGTAGAAAAGTAAAAGCGATATACATTCATAGCTCATAGGTTATCTTAACCGCAGTCTGGGAATAAATACACAAAATGCACTTGTAGAAAAATAAAATGTAAAAAGGCGTGGCCCCTATTTTTTTTTCTTCTTATTTTTGGATTCTGGGAGACAAGTATGGCTACTTTTTTCACTGCTTTTTTAAACCCCCCCTCCCAACTCTACCCAGCACTTAGAAGGCAATTCAAGAGTGAACCTCCACTGCTCTGGCCGCGAGCAGTCGAGCCCTTTCATGCACGTCAATATGAGAAATATAAAGGAGAGGAGAGATGGAGTGAGGGGGCTTTAGTGGGGAAGGGGGGGCTGTTGGTAGGAGGTCAAGGCTCAGCTTTCAGTGTGAGGAAGTACAGGGGAAACTCAACATGTTTTTAAATGTTAAGACAACAAAGAAGAAATCTCATCCAAAACAGAGTCTCACACATACAGCACACGTCTCAGTGTCTTCAAATACAGTGTTAAGTGTAAGGATCTGGGAGACAAACGTGTGCATGAATCTGGGTACCACTTTACTTTAACCCCATCCCTATGTAGCATTTATAAGCCTTGTAACGATTTATAACACACTGTAAAGGGGTTATAAGTACATTTATTGACATTTTAAAGTGTTTCTTAAGGTACATTAATTGTCATGTTTGTATTTTTACTATATTGTCAGTCATTATTATATATTATTATTATTATTATTATTATATAGTTTATACGCTAACTTCCAAGTAGAATTAGTTACAGTACACTTACTTAGAAGTTTACGACTACATTATAGTGTGTTATAAACCACTGATTCATAATTTATATTCGGCTTACAAATGCTGAATAGGGGAGGTTAAAGTCAATTATTACCTGAATCTGTATTTGTTTACCGTGTATGTAAAGGAGGAAAACCGGCTGTTTGTGCTGGAGCGTCAAGAACAAAGAGAAGACCACAAAGACAACATCTCCTCTTAACACACACAAGCGCATGCGCACACGCACACACACACGCTTGGAGAGAAATGAGCTCCAGCTGACAGCAGGGGGAAGGGGATTGAAGTGTTCTGCAGAGTAAGGAGTGTGCGTGTGAAGGGGGGAGGAAGAGGAGGGGAAGTATTGGGTTTTCAAAGGCGGGAGTGCAGGAGGGTGAAGGTGGGGGTGTGGGGTGCATTCCACAGCTCTGCACGAACTCAAAAAAAGAGATGTGTAGTGAAAATCCTGACTGTAGACAAAGTTCAGCCACTCCGCTCCTCCTCCACCCTCCCGTCCACAACTCCTCCACCACCTCCTTCAGTTTCCTCCCAGAGTCACGTGAGGGTGGTGTCTTCATGTGTGCTTGTGTTTGTTCGTGTGTTTCTGTTTGTGTGGTAGCTGTTCGATGGTTCAGTCAGGCCTGTGAAACGGCTGCGACATGATGTGGCTGACTGTCCCCTCCTTAAAAAGAGGAGACATGGTGGCGAGTCTACCTACGCCGCCGCCATCCACAGGCCGGGGTCCCCACGCCGGTTTCCACTTCCTGTCACGTGGCCGTCGCCTCCAGGTAGCTCTGTAGTTTGCGGACGGTGGACTCGTCCAGTGAAAAGAGGTCAAAGTCAAAGGTGGTGTTGGTCACATTGAAGTGGCCCGTCTCCTCGATCAGGTTCACAATCTGAAAGGAGTGATCAAGTATCATTATTTACCATAATCATTTTTGTCCTTCACATAACATTATTCTTGAAAATAAGTCAATATACAAAAAGACATTTTTGTAGTTCACCACAGTTACAGTTTTCAACTTGTTTAGTACTTCCCAGTAGTACATACACATATTTCCTAATGATATAATCTATTTAATGTAATCTATTTAATACAACCTGGGCATAGATAAGTAAAATAAAAAGTATAGATGGATTAACCAATTAAAAATAATAGATTGATTCATGCTAAAATTGACACTTGCCCATTGTGAGACAATGAGCCTCCTAGCTACTTTAGCTACTCTGTCTACAAGTCTGATGGTGCTGACTCAAACAAAAAGACGAATTGAGCAGCCTCCGACACGTCACAACTATTCCACTTTTGGTTTATCAAAGTATGACGCCTCCTAGCAGCCTGCAATTGGACATTACTGCCTAATATCACTAACATTATTACCTACGGCAGGAAAGAAAAAATATGTTTAAAATATATTTATTTCAGATGAGATTCATGAAACTCAATATGTAAAACAACTTTTTTGGTTTGCCACTTTTCAAAAAATGCAAGTCATGGGTCATTATTCAGGTCACATTGATAAAATGGTACCAATACATGTTTTAGTACTATACTTATTCATTTTGATTAACATCATGCCATATTTCATTGTTAGACAGTATCAAGTGAACACACACCTGCTGTAAGACGTTACGCTCCCTTAAAGCCATCAGTCTGCGATGAAGGTCCACCAGTTCTTCTGTGTAGGCCTGCAGGGTTTACAGAGGAAAGTAAATATGGTCAGTATTAGAGGTCATTGGGCTGTTATACTTTTATTTTTATCATTTTAAACTTCTGTATGAACGTGGAAATAATGATTCTTCTGATCCATTGCATGCCGCTAATTAGAGTACTGTTCTCTTTGTTATTGCAAAATGGAGGAAACTAGCGAGCCTTTGTTGACCAGATAATCCGGACACCAAACCATCTGAGAAGTCAAGTTTGGAAGCATGTTGGTTCTGACACCACAGGTAAAAAAATGAGTACAAAGTATACTTTTAGGTTGACACTCAAGTCAGGTGGCAGAGGAACAGCAAGCAAACTTTTATAGATTATAGATTAAGAGGGTTGCTTTTGAGTTACTTACAATAATTGTATGTTCAAATGAAAGTGTCTGAAAAACTCTGAAAAAGTGACAGCTATAGAGTAAAGATTTAGTAGAGAAACTGCTCATTCTTCGTCTTCGATGATCTTGCCTCCGTCTTTACGGTTTTTGCAATTTGCTGCAAAGTAGTTAATCTAAAAATAACTATGGTTACAAACAAAGGGTGTTAATAATACATTTAATTTATATTGCGCTTTTTACAAACTCAAAGCCGCTTAATGGGGTAGTTATTCAATGTTGTAGGGTGGTGTTGACACCAAAACATATTGCTTCTTTTTGCTCACTAAAAGTGACCTTTTTCCTACCGCCTTAACAAAATCCATTAAACTGAGCACATCTTCTAACGTGAAGGAGTAAAATCAATTTACCAGTTTCATTTTACCAGACTTCATCAATCAACTTGAAGTCTGTCTGCCCATCCAACTGTCCATTACTCTATCTTCAATTCACTCATTGAATGTGGAAAACATTTGGCATGTGTATATTTGTGTGTTAAAGCATAAAAAAAGTTTGATTTACCCTTCCTACCTTGTCGTATCCCTTCTTCAACACCTTCTCTGAGCGAAACGAGGAATCTGGACTCTTTCTGCCTGAAACCTGCAGAGAAGGAGAGCAAGAAAGAGGGAAAGGAGGAAAGAAATTAGCGAAAGAGAGAGGATACAAAGACGAGAGACAGAGGCAGTGCTATGAGACCAACTATCTGGTGCTACAACTATCTGGGACACTGAAGACAGTGGAAGTCCTCAAACCTTGTAGTTCCCGTGTCTTCATGGAAGGTCTTTTTGCTACAGCATGTACTGAACTTCAACTTGTCTCTGTCTAAATTAATGCATTTTTAATATAGTTTTGATAGTTTTACTCATACATGTGTTTTTATCAAAACACACAAAATACATTTCTTACATCTTCTTTGATAACAAAACCACAAACATACACAACGTAATGCTTTAGGAAAATCCTGTTGGCTAACGATGCTTACAGCTAAACACTGAAGACTACTGGATGAAAAAAAAACTCAGTAACACATTAATCTTGTTAAGAACAAATAAGACCAGAATCAGTAAACAGTATGTCCAACTTTGACTTGGACAGTCCGTCTACAACCATAAACGTCCATGTTTGGTGTTAGTGTTTGTTTTCTAGTCAACTATTTCCGTCTCTTTCAGTACATCAAAGCAGGCAGTAAAATGAGGTTTGAGTGACTCACTTTGTTATTGGAGGAGCTGTGTTTCTGCGGGGGTGGGGCAGGGTCTCGACTGGGGCTGTGTGAGCCATCACTGCTGTCACTCTCGCTTTCCAGGCTAAGTCTGAT
>NC_045741.1:14002059-14002856 GCF_008692095.1 Etheostoma spectabile
GGGACAGGGCAAGGTCAGAGGTCACACACACAGACAGAATAACAGACAGAACACATTGTCAAGCTGCTTAGCATTGTAATTGTGTGTGTTTAAATGATTTGCTGCTAATATGGAGCTAGTTATCATTTGGTGAAGGAGACAATAAGAGTAAACAATATTAAGACAAAATAACTGGTGAGGTGGTTTAAAAAAAATTAAAGGCACCTTATCATTTTACAAGTTTACTGCACATCACCCAGTACGAGATTGGGCTAATAACATCTGTTTCAGTCTGTACAATATCAATTTTGAGGCATGTCAGGTTGTGATGAAAACCAGTTATATTGTAGTGCTACGATTTATTTTAAATAGAAAAAAATACGGATGCAAACAGAAAGTTCCATCCACCAGTATTCATGTACAATTTGCAAGTATAAAAAAACCTGAATGGAAATGGCAGAAAATTGGATAAAAATTCAAAATGTCGCAAAACAATTGGTGGGGAAGTGGGTCAATGAAAGCTAAATGCACTGGAAACAGACTTGAAATAACTCCGGCTGTCGTGAAGCATGTAACTTAAACGCCCACTGACGTAACATAAAATGGCGTCAGACAAAAACAAATGTGTGGAGCGATGACACTGTAACCCTTCTCAAAGAACAGTGATGGGAGTAACGGGTTACAAAAGTAACACAGTTACAGTAATGTATTCCTTTTTTGCTGTAACGCATTACTAATCAATTTTAATATATCACTATATTTAGTAGTAATTTTATACCTAATACAGTCTCTGTGACACGAGTTAGTGGTGTTTTTTT
>NC_045741.1:14002866-14012470 GCF_008692095.1 Etheostoma spectabile
TTTTTTTTTAGGAATTAAACGCAAAAATGTTCTGTTGCTGGACTTGATGGTTGAGAAGACTGCAAGGACCGATACATTTGCAACATGACAATTTCTTTCAGGAGTTATTTCACTGCGTTGAAGCGAGCCGTCATGTCACTGTTTCCATGGTCAGAGACAGAACCATAGACAGTAAGGACCACATCTGTGTCCCAACACGTGACGTTGTTTAGTGATCCCATGGGGAAATTAACAAGCTACCTGCCAAGTCATAGCTTCCTTCCACTGTTATTTTGCTGAAAGGGACTCAAAAGTAACGCAAAAGTAGGGTAAAGCATTACAATTTAGACAGTAATATAACAAATTACTTTCAAATGACAGTAACTAGTAATCTATGTATGTATTTTATGTATTACTTACATGAAACATACATAAATGTCATATTTTAATAAGGTTTTTACCAATGTTTATTTGTTCAAGGTTTAAGCTAAGCTTTTTCAAATACGCCATCTTGTTGCGCCCTCTTCTTCTGCAATAGTTTAATGGCAAGCGACTGGATCGTTTGTGCCACCAGTTGTTGATCTTGACGCTCATCACTCCAAATATTTGCATTGCATAGTGGTGTATGGAAAAGCACATTCATTTGCATATTTCCTTGAAATTAGGTTATTTTGAATGAAAGCTTTGCAATCGGTACATCATAAACTTGTTTGTCACTCTCCTGTAGCAAAACAAACGAGGTTTGACCATACCGCTGGCACTTCTATACCTCAAAAAAACTCAAGAGGTGAGATTGGACCCAGTCGCCGGCAGGGAAAAGAGTGCAACGTTTGAGGTAAATGTGTGTTTTAGCAGAAGCATGGTTGAATTTGTGTTACAATGCAATCTAGGACCACTGTATCTGACTGATGACCAAATAGGGCGACTGACCGAGAGTCACGGTTGGGGGGGTTGGTCTTGATGGGCGTCTCCTCCTCTGAGCTGCTGTCGTCATCATCTGACTCTTCCGATTGGATCTCCTCCACCATCGATCGTAGAGGACCTGGAAGAAGAGGACAGAGTCACACAAACTATTACACAACTCACCTCAATCTTCTACCCTCAGAAAACTTGAAACAATAATTAATTAACGCTCCTCTCTGTGATGAAACTAATGAGTGGACTCGCTACCTTGTCCTTGTTTCTGTCCCGGCTCAAAGTCGGAATCTGAACTGGAGTCAGAGCTCGAACTGGAATTAGAAGGACTGGAAGGGGCAGATTGCTGTAAGAGGAGAAGGAGATAATGACAAGAAAGAAAAAAAGGGAGGAAAGAAATGGACAGAAAGTTGATAGGACAAAAAAAGAGAAATGGGCTGATAAGGCTTGAGTTTAGGATCAATGCAGGAGGTGAGTATTGTGCCGTTATTTTCCTGACTTGATTTTTGGGAAACATGGATATTCAAAATCAAAGATTTGAAATTAAAAGGACCAATCTAAAACTACTGTCAGTTGTGTAACATGGATAAAAATACTAATTAGCACGTAATTAGAGCTGAAATGATAGATCATCTAATGTTTTGATAATCGCAGCAAAAATACATAGCATTGTTTGAATTTCTTATTTGCACAGGTTTTCTGCTTTTCTTAGTCTTATGTGATGTACACTGGGCTTAAAGAAATGTCAGGTATTTTCTCTAAATTCTGACAAATAATCGATTACATGAGAAAACAATCTTCATATAAAGTCATAATTGTCTTTAGTTGCAGCTCTTAATATGAAATATAATAATGATCATAACTATGACATTTTTGATAAGCATGACATTATGAATTCCTTTACAAAAAAAAAAAAATGTGGCTCTTGTGAAGCCGACATACCTCTGACTTTGACGATGCTTCATCCTCTGAATTTGACTCTTCTGACTCTGGAAGTTTTTTGGGCTCCTTCGGCTCCTGCGTGCCTTTGGCCCAGCGACCTTTTTCTTTGGGAGGTTTCTTCTCTGCGTACGGCTGGCTGGCTGCAGAGGAGGAGGAGACACGAGGAGAAGTTCCTGTGAAGGCAACAACGGTCGGCCCCTTCGGCCCTTCTGAGCTGCCCTTTTTCTGCTTCTTTGCGCTGGGTTTGGGAGACTCGACAATAGAGGGTCGTTTCCCCGGGGCTTTGGGCTCTGCGGGCCCTCCCCCGCCTCCTCCCCCACCCCCCCCTCCGCTACCAGCCCCCCCTCCTTTAGGGGACATGCCCTCCATCTTTGACTCCTTCAGGGTGAGTTTAGGCTCCTTGAAGGCAGCCTTGGGTTGAACTTTAACTTCATCTTTCACTTTGATCTCCAACGGCTTTTTTGAAGATGACGAAGAGGACGGATCACGCCCACTCTTGCTGCTTCCGTCTCTGTCGTTGTCTCCTTTCAACGTGGCTTTGCTCTCAGAGTCTTTTCGGGGCCGTTCACGGTGCTCCTTGGTCAGTTTGTGCGGTTTGGGTCCTTTGCTGCTGCCACCACTTCCCTCTTTGCTCGGCTCCTGGAAAAAGAAAACAAAAGCACTGTCACCCACAATCTGCTCTTAGAGCCGAAAGCCTCGTAAAAAGGAAACCGAAGCACAAAGACCTTGTTAAGGTCAGGCCAGTCTAGTCTGTAATGTATCACATTATTTACTGTGAAGGAGATGTCAAACTAAGCACTTCGGTCAGTGTGAATTTCTGGCAAAACAATTATCCTGTCAGTAATTAGTCTAAAAAACAACTGTGGCAACAATGCAACCCGATCAGTTTTGTGTCCCATCAACTGGCAGATAAGCTGGCTGAGTAATTCTGCATACAGATGCGCAAAAACAGATGGTCATGATTAAAAGCCTCAGTCAGATTGTTCTTAACACAGATTCAATGATTTTGCAC
Organism: Etheostoma spectabile; assembly: GCF_008692095.1. Taxonomy (NCBI): domain Eukaryota; kingdom Metazoa; phylum Chordata; class Actinopteri; order Perciformes; family Percidae; genus Etheostoma; species Etheostoma spectabile. Next base: position 14,005,715 of record NC_045741.1, read on the forward strand.
AATGTTTGTTTAATTTTTCTCCGTATCCTTCAAAAAAACTGACTGGAATGATCAATAGTTATGACACTTTCTGGTTAAATACAATGGATGAGCAAGCTGACAGTGCTAGTGAGATACCTAAAATGGCATTTTCTAGCTGGCAATTTAACCTACCTTTGACAGATGAGATGTCTTGGTCTTCTTGGGATCTGAGAAGGCAGAAAGAGGGATGGTGGGGAGCATCGGGTAATCTGGACTGGGCCTCGACACTGCTTCAGCCCCCTCAGGAACCACCATTACCTGAAATTAAAGAGACAAGAGTTATGGAACTTCTGTGTAGATCCTATGTGTTGTGTGCGCGGGCACGCGTCATATAATTAAAATATCATGAAAAAGTTGATTTATGTCAATAATTCCATTCAAAAAACTAAAATGTGTATATTATATTCATTAATCACACACAGAGTGATATATTTCAAATGTTCATTTCTTTTAATTGTGATGATTATAACTGACAACTAATGAAAACCCCAAATTCGGTCTCTCAGAAAATTAGAATATTGTGACAAGGGTCAATATTGAAGTCACCTGGTGCCACACGCTAATCAGCTCATTAACTCAAAACACCTGCAAAGGACTTTAAATGGTCTCTCAGTCTAGTTCTGTAGGCTACACAATCATGTGGAAGACTGCTGACTTGACAGCTGTCCAAAAGACAATCATTGACACCTTGCACAAGGAGGGCAAGACACAAAAGGTCATTGCTAAAGAGGCTGGCTGTTCACAGAGCTCTGTGTCCAAGCACATTAATAGAAAGGCGAAGGGAAGGAAAAGATGTGGTAGAAAAAAAGTGTACAAGCAATAGGGATAACCGCACCTTGGAGAGGCTTGTGAAACAGATCCCATTCAAAAAAGTGGGGAATATTCACAAAGAGTGGACTGCAGCTGGAGTCAGTGCTTCAAGGACCACCACACACAGACGTAGGCAAGACATGGGTTTCATCCATCCATCCATCCATCCATCCATCTTCAGCCGCTTATCTGGTATCGGGTTGCGGGGGCAGCAGCTCCAGAAAGCGACCCCAAACTTCCCTTTCCCAAGCCACATCAACCAACTCCGACTGGGGGATCCTGAGGTGTTCCCAGGCCAGGTTGGAGATATAATCCCTCCACCTAGTCCGGGGTCTTCCCCGAGGCCTCTTCCCAGCTGGACGTGGGTTTTAGTTGTCGCATTACTTGTGTCAAGCCACTCTTGAACAAGAGACAGCGTCAGAAGCGTCTCACCTGGGCTAAAAGATAAAAAAGGACTGGACTGCTACTGAGTGGTCCAAAGTTATGTTCTCTGATGAAAGTACATTTTGCATTTCCTTTGGAACTCAAGGTCACAGAGTCTGGAGGAAGAGAGGAGAGGCACAGAATCCACGTTGCTCTAAGTTCAGTGTAAAGTTTCCACAGTCAGTGATGGTTTGGGATGGCATGTTATCTGCTCGGTTGGTCCACTGTGTTTTCTGAGGGGCAGGGTCAACGCAGCTGTCTACCAGGAAGTTTTAGAGCACTTCATGCTTTCTGCTGCTGATCAACTTTATGGAGATGCAGATTTTATTTTCCAACAGGATTTGGCACCTGTACACAGTGCCAAAGTTACCAGTACCTGGTTTAAGGACCATGGTATCCCTGTTCTTAAATGGCCAGCAAACTTGCCTGACCTTAACCCTATAAAAAAAAAAAATCTATGGGGTATTGTGAAGAGGATAATGCAACGCGCCAGACCCAACAACGCAGAAGAGCTGAAGGCCACTATTAGAGCAACCTGAGCAGTGCCACAGACTGACCAACTCCATGCCACGCCCTATTGCTGCAGTAAATCAGGCAAAAGGAGCCCCAACTAAGTAATGAGTGCTGTGCATGGTCATTCTTTTCATGTTCATACTTTTCAGTAGGCCAACATTTCAAAAAATCCTTTTTTTGTATTGGTCTAAGTAATTTTCTGAGATACTGAATTTGGGATTTTCCTTAGTTGTCAGTTATGATCATCACAATTAAAAGAAATGAACACTTGAAATATGTCACCGTGTGTGATGAATGAATATACAAATTTCACTTCTTTTTTTTTTTTTTTAATGGAATTACTGACATAAATCAACTTTTTCATGATTTTCTAATTACATGACCAGCACCTGTACACTGTAAATTCTCATAGTGTCCAGGGTCTATATTTACTTTGAAGACAGAAGCAGGCTTTTTAAAAGACTTATTCCCCCCGCCCAAAGACAAAGGTTTTGTGACTCACTGTTGGAGCATGTCTAAGGCTTGAATCATCAGTCCAAAAGATGAATAATTCTTTTAAGCACCCGCCACTAAGACTTTCTGATGTGCAAGAACCTTTTTGAAATTGCAATGCAACCTGGTGTTGAGAAAACTGACTGCAGCTAACATCTTCACCTTCAAATTCTGGGTAATTTTGGATGAACTCAGCTGTGACGACTTTTGTCCACAAACTCAACGACAAAAATTGTATATTTGCAAACGCTCTGACTGTATTCTTCTCACATAGCTACGGTCCCCCATGCCAAACTTATGGAAAAAAAAGAAAAGAAAAGGGATTTCTTTGAAACAGTCAAATCAGTCCAAACTGGTGGTATTAACAAAGCTATACGATTGTTACATTATGCGGTCTCTGGTTACCATGTGAAGTAACACTGAAAGGATTTTTGCAGGATTCACAAAAATAAATTCAATACTAACTGATTAATAACCAGTAGGGACAATATGGTCTAGCTTTATATATTATCACATGTTTTAGCACTTCCCAGCAGCATCTAACTTTAATTTCCAATGATATAATTGATTTAATTAACGTGAACAACACAATTACAATAAGTGACATCAAATGGTTTGATGGCTCAATAAACTAAAAATAACTTAATTTAGGTTCATTTCAGTTTTTGTAAAAACGGTCAGTTGCTACTGTAGCTGGCAGAAGTGACAGTGTTTGCTGTAGGTCTGGTGACTGACTAAAACTCCACATGGAAGGATTGAACAGCCTCCTACATGCACAATTGAGTGTTGCAACAATCCAACTTTTTGTTGTTAAGTTACACGCATACAGCATCTCTTAACAATCTGCAATCAGATACAAAATGTTGTATAACTAACAATCTATGGTGGGCAGGAGATAACAAATGTCAAGACCTGCAGATATCCTGCACTGAGAAAAAAACCATTTCCAGAACCAGCAGTTTCTCCCACTTCAAAATGAATGATGTAATATGTCATTTAGTAGTTGCTATTGATTCCTAGTCACTCATTTAGTCATGAGTCCAGTGAACCACCCAGTGTGTCAGGCAGCCTCACCCCTCCGGCTTTGATCAGCTTTCTCCTGAATTCTTTGGTGGGGTTGTTGAAGGTGAGCTTCTCACAGCGCAGGTGGTTGACTGGTGGGTTGCCTTCCAAGTTGAGAAATAGGTCATAGTTGAAACACACCTTTTTTGGCTCCTCCTGAAGGATGACAAGAGGATAAAACACGGCTTAAACCTCCTCTAACAGTGTGAGTGAGACCATTTAATTTCTGTTTGTCTTTCTGTATTACACTTCTCAATATCGACATATTTCAACAAAAAGATAAAAGCTGAATGAAGGAACTATCACCCAGGAAGTCAAGAAAACAGAGACACAGCCAGAGCAGACACACTGATAAGAATCAACTTACATTCCTGAGAGAAACTGTGGAGAAGTGGACAATTAACGCTGAGGAAAAGGCTTTAAGTCATGCTTGAGAGAAAACAAAATGTCTTCACATAAACGCAGATGGATTATTGGTTCCTGATAGTTACACTCTGCTTGCTCACCTTTTAAGTATTTCCTTGATCTTGTTGACAGAATTGTCCATTCTATACAAATTAATTGCACTTAAGAGGAGGATGTAATATTTTGGGTGCAGTCCAGAGGTTTAATACTATAAAGAGCTGCAGGAGACAATGGTTCACTGATGTACACATACCTCTTAAGCATTGTCCTTATCTTATGAGAGTAAAGTGGGTCTTTCTTTCTTTCGTCATTTGTGTCAATGGCTCATGGGTACCTAAAGGTGCCAGTATAATAGTGTGTGTGTTCATTTTATTTCTTTCACTTAAAGAGAGAAATGTCCCTCTCACTAAAATTGTACTAACACAATCGTGCCTTCTGATTGACTAAGTGCATGTATAACTCCTTCTGGATTGTGTTAGTACAACTGTCTAAAGTGAAGCCATTCACCCCAAAAAATGGTCAAACAAGGATTTTAAACCATCACTGTGTTCCACTTAAACAATCTACATGTGCTTAATGTAATCTGATTATTCTTGGGATCGGACAATAACCTGATTTCTGTAACATTATACAAAAAGAAACAGACAGTTTAATTATCTAGTTGAGGAATTAACCTGGTCAAGACGGCTAGCTTTCTATTTTACCTCCCGGTAGTGTATGTAATGTTTTTTGTTTGTTAATATTTCCGGGCAGTTCACGAGTACTATATCCGCGTTCATTTTTAGAAGATTCCATAATATAACACCTGCAACATGTAAAAATCAATTTACAAATTTCAAACCACATTGAATTTTTATTTCCTAAAACTTTAAATTTTTTGCCCACTGCCAACATTTCTTTTCTATAAATACAGCAACTACACAGCATACTATCCGTGTGCGGTTGATCTCACCTTGTTCTTGAAGTAGACCTCAATAGGCATGAGGAAGCCTGCGTAGCCCGACTCCTCCACTTTGTACGGAGGCTCCTTGCATACTGCAGACAGACAAAGACATGTCAATGGCAGTAAGCAGATTAACTATTAACTCATTCATCTATAGAATTAGTTAAAGGGAGTAGACAAATCTATTAACTAAATCAATTCTGAGAAAAATACTTCTTGAAGTCGCTCACAAAATGAGATCTAAAAAAAATTACATTATAGAGTTTATGTAGAGTTTGAATATGGGCAGTTTTACAAAAATGTAAGGCGAATGGCAAATTTGCCCCGACGTAGTTGAGAAGCTCCGTAAGCTGACGCGACAGCCAGCTAGTGCTTGCCAGTTGCTGGCTAGCCGCCCAGCCTGACCTCCTCCAAAGACCTCAAAAGTTTGTGTTGTCACCATGAGCTGTTAGAATAAATAGTTTAAGGGGTGGGGGAGCTAAACCATGCAGTGTCTTATAAAGTAAACAAACATTGGTCATAAATAGGATTGGGTACCGAACTAGGTACTTTTTTGCACACCAGCGGAATTCAAACGGTGCCCAATTTCGGTACCCGAGAGGGCATAAGCGCAAGCATATCTATCCTCTCTGTGCACACGCGGACAAAAAAAGTTAACGTTACCCAAAACCTAGTCATAAACAAACAAAAAATGGCAAGCTCAATAAGTTAGATTTTTCATTTCCAATAGTGGTGGGAGTTCATTTTTTGACTTGTGCTTTAACAGCTTGTTCAAAGGCTCAGCCTGGCCTAGCATACTGCATAAGAAATTGATTTAACGATTTTAACTGCATACTACTGATGATAGGTACTCCATACTGCATTTTTGAATGTAGTACGCGATTTCTAAAACGGCCCTAATGTCTTTTATGCAGCATCTAAAACACTTAATCAGCTATTTTTATGACATATGCTATGAGAATAAACATGTTCAAATATTGTTATCATTCTATCTCACCTCTCTTGGGTTTGGGGAAGCTCTCATGCAGGCGGAAGACAACCTTCTCTACAAAGTGCTGGATGTCGCCGGTCTCAGGCCCGCGGACATACACCATCCAGTCGTGGGTGAAGCCTTCTGATGTTACCTTCTTCCTTAGCTGGGCTCTGTGGCCCAACTCCAGCTTCACCTGCACTGTGCACTGAATAAAGAAAGACAGAAAGAAAAGGGTCAAATACTGATCATCTATACTATACTAGATCTGTAGACCTAGGAGAATATACACAAAATATAAACTACAAATGCAGAATTCTTCAGAACAAAAAACGATAAATTTAAAGTAATGAAGATGTAGAATGAAAACTTATTTCTTATCTACACTGCATGTTGAGGTGAGCAGAGAAAGGTCACATAAATGCCTAAATGAGAGATTATTTTCTTCTTGCATTTTCTTTTAGACTTTAAACCTCAAGTAGGTTCCTTGTTTCCTCATGACAGAAATGTTTACATGTAAATGTCACGCATTCCTTTTCTATCTAGCAATGGTCATACAACCTGAAAGATATATTACATTTTATCGTATAAATGAGTTTGCAACTTACAATTATTGTAAGTCAAGTTTCACCATTTCACTTCTATAGCCCAAAATCACAAATCTTGCTCAAAAGGGCTTTACAATCAACCTACAACTAACTCCACTCTTGATTTGAACAAGAAAAAAAACTACCTTAACATAATTATCTATTAATCTGCAGATGAACTTCTCTATGATTATGTTTTTTCTAATATTTTATAGGTCAATTAAATTGTTTTGCAGTCCCAATTTCCTTAAGCCTGACACAACATCTTCAAATCACTTATTTTAAAACCCAAAGGTATCACATATGATAAAAGAAATTTGACTTATGTAGCATCTTTCAAAACCAGAGTTACAAGTTGCTTCACAGGTGTACACAAAACTATAGTACCATGAAATACATCAAGAATTTCAGGACGTTTAAAACAAGAGCATATATGCCCAAAATGTAATGGCTAGAGCTCCATCCTGGGTCTAAATTTGTTGATTAAGACATAAACTAAAGTAAAGCTGGCAGTGAAATTAAACCTAGGG
>NC_045741.1:14012480-14012847 GCF_008692095.1 Etheostoma spectabile
ATTGGTTTCTGATTCCACATTAAACAAAAACCTCTGAATCACTATTTTGGAGTGTGTGGACTTAATACTCAAGAGGCGAGGCTAAACACTTGGTCTGGACAAACAAAAAGCTGAAATCGGTGTTGGGACGCTCCCTGAAGAATGGGAGTGATTAGCTGCCCAAGCCAACAGATCTCAAAAGGTTTGTCGAGAAGAGGGGCACAATTTTGGGCTACCTCTCTCAGCCAATAACAATGACAGCGACAGGACAAGAAAATGACACTGCGCTGTTGGTGAGTGGCATAGCAAGTGAAGAGGCTATGGAGATGGGAGTGCAGAAGGAAACAAGGAGGTGGTGGTGGTGGTGGTTGTTGGGGGGGGGGGGGGG
>NC_045741.1:14012861-14013753 GCF_008692095.1 Etheostoma spectabile
GGGGAGGACTGAAGAATGTGGGGATTTGGCCCCAGCACAGAGCAGCTCGTGAGCTGGGACTGAGTAGGGGGATTAGAGGGGACAGGACTGGTCTGGCACTCCCTGACTAACTCTCTCTCTCCCTCTCTCTCTCTATTCCCTCTCTCTCTCACACACGCGCACACACACACACCTCCCCTGCCTGGCACACTGCCCAGCCATTCTATGGCAGTAATGCCCTTAAACTTCAGACTCCACCACTCCCACAGTGAGCAGTCGTGGAGTCCCTCCAATCATCATCATAATCAACAACAACACCCCCCCCCCTCCACACACACACACACACACAAAAAATCAAGACTGTGATAAGGACAGCATAGAAATCAGAATGATAACGAGCCAAAGAGGAAGACGGTGACTCTCTGTTTGAAATGAAAGGGAATAATAAACTGAAAGCAATAACAAAGACATGGCTCCCAATAATCTGAAAATGAAGAGCCCAGAATAGACCTCCACGATATTGGGAAAAAAATCTGACGTTGCAATATTTTTTCCCCTGCGACATATATTGCGATATGAAAAAAAACAAAAATAATTTTTAAAAGATGACATAAAAAGCTCTATCTGGAAATACAATAAATCATTCTCAATTACTGCGGTGATTTTGTAGGGGAGTGCATCTACATGGAGGATAAAAAATAAAAAGGATCTTTTCTAATGTGAACCATTCTTTGTTAAACTTTAATGCTTTACAAACACCAAAGCATGTAAGCGCTGTGACTACTCCTCTGAAGTGATTTTGGAGAGGGAAATGAGGTAGAAATACATTGGTTGACTAGCATAATACCATTGTATTCATATAATAATCAATCCAGGCTGAAGTGCATGACAATGACTGCATGTTGCTTCCTCT
>NC_045741.1:14013763-14013911 GCF_008692095.1 Etheostoma spectabile
TTGTGGTCGACTAGCGGGGCCAGCTTGTTTGTTTGATCAATGTCACGCGCACTAGCAACAAACTGTGTATCCAAGAACAATTAAATCAGCGTAAATGTCGTTAGATCAGACACAGACTTCTGTAGTAGATTAGTGTTACATTTCCAGC
>NC_045741.1:14013921-14021365 GCF_008692095.1 Etheostoma spectabile
CGAACCGTAACGTTAGTTGGGACGGACGGACCCCTTGTTTCTTTAGGCTAATTATATTAGCTTTGGCATAGCTGGTAGCAGCTTTCTGCAGGGGAAATGACCAGGAGACGACGTAATTATGTTGCATTAATCAGGTGATTTAGTTTGTATTTGCAGCGAACATAAAACACTGCCTACTGTAGCTTCAATGACTACCCATCAAAACTATGCGCATCACTGTGTCAGCGGCAGCTGCTGCCTACGGTACTTTAATACACACGGAGAGCCTCACTTCCCATAACAATAAACCCTGTTTAGTTTTAGCTTCTTCTTTGTGAGTATCTTTTCTTTGATTTATAAGATGGCAAACTTATTTACACAGTATTTGTGTTTTGGACAAAACAAAAGACTTGACTACCAGCTGTGCTCTCGATTGTACTCTAGATCATACTGAGCATTTTTCAGAGCTTCTTATGGAGCAAAAAACTGATCAATTAAGAAAAAAGTAGCAGATTTCTCATTAATAAAATAATTGTTTGTTGCAGCTACAGAGAAAATTCAAGGGCTGCAAGATTGTTTAGATCTAGAGCATTTTAAAAGCTGGAGAGAGCAAATTCTTTGGCATTTTATGATTTTAACGATTAATTTGACAATTCATTTTGTACAGATTGTCTACTAAAATAAGTGACTAAACTCTGCAAAATACAAATAGGGTAAAATAATACTATGTTGATAGACATGCGCAAAATTTGAACTGTCAAAAATATGAGAAACATACATCTAAAAAACAGACAACTGACTATAATTTCTAGTATCAGAAGGACAAAATGACTTGTGGCAACACATTTGAGCTTTCCTCTATAACAGTCAACAAACCTGACAACACAAAGCCACCAACATTGACATGGTGCATGCATGCTTTCTCTTTTTCTCCTACACAGTGCTCCAGTTGAGTTAAAATACTAATTTTGGCAGACACACTGGCTCCCATGAAAACAATGAACTTCCCAGCTAACATGTAAATAACACCCCTTGTGACCATGTTAATCTCTTCCAGCTAATAAATGATTACATTCAAAAAGTCCAAAATTTTCCCTTGGAGGGAACACGCACTAACAAACAATCATGACAGCAGCTGTGTTTTGATGAAGCTGCATGTTCCAGCTGAATCCTTCATCATCCCACCAAACCTAACATATAAAAGAGATGAAACGGTTACTTGTATTGGAAAATGGTCAGCCCCAGAGAGTCACAGGAGAGTCACAAATAGCCTATCTGCAGCACCCAATGAAAACAAGTGAGTTTTGGAATACATAGGGTGTGAATGAGTCTGTGGGGATGACACAAAGCTGCATGATCGTGATATCCCAACTGCAGAGTTCTTAAATGCAGATTTCGTAACTAGAAATTGCAAGGATGTCAGTATTTGCACACAAAGTTTAGACCATACTGCACTGTGCACACATGAAGCACTTTGCTTGTGTCATGATGTTGTATTGTACAATTACAACACCTTCAAAAAACAGACTGAACTTGACTCTCCTCTAGATCTGGCAGACATATTAGGTCCATCTAGCTAAAACTAATTCAGTATAGCGTAATACAACAACTCTGCAACATATCTTAATTTCCTTACAGTATAATGTTAATTTATTTCAGTAAGGGTTAAATATTTGAAACACCTTCTAGCACAAAGTAATAAAATTCAATACGATTATGAACTACATCCTCTAAAATGGCCATAAAGTTGAATCGACACCTTCCTAAAACAGTATAACAACTAAACATTTAACCTTCATTGAGGTGGGTTTTATTGCGAGGCTGCTGTATTGGACTGCATTATTCTTAGCAATGTGTACCAATAGACTGGCAACTGTGCATTTGAGTAATAATTAAAAATGTAATGCGCATCTTTCACATTCATCACAAAAGTATAAATACATAAGTCCTATAACTTGTAGCAGAAGACTTCCTCTGGATGAACACTCACAGATCTAGTTAAAACTTCAAAGAGGCCAATGCTGAATGGAGACTAGCTCCTAGAAAGTGGCCGAACCACTTTCCACGGGTGTGTGTGGCCTAACCATCTGAAATATAGTCCATAACAACCTCAGGCATATGAAGAGTAACCCATTTTAAAGAAAAATCTCCCTCACAGTTAGTAGATATGTAATTTGTTTCACCCACTTTGCTGTTTTCTGCTAAATAAACGATGAAGCTTTTTAGGATGGCATATATCTTAAGTGTGCTAATTGGTAATTGCAATGGTATTACATTTGGAGAAGCAAAGGTTTACCATACCAGTTCTTTAAAATTGTTTTATTTATAGTATAGGTTCGTTGCTTTGTAATGATTGGACAATGCATGTGTGGTCATAACTGAATTCAAGTTGAACGTCTGCACACAGAATTTGTCATATTTTCCTCCACGCTGCATGCATTTTAGTCTAAAATCAAGAATGCGGTAAGCCTCAAGCATTAACCAACTGTTGGCCAATAATGCAAAGATATTTCTGAAGTTGCATGGTCGACGCTGGCTTTATTAGCCTTGCATGTGAGGTTTCAGGCCGCTGGCAGTGGAGACACCACCCCGCCTCTCCAGCCCAATCTGGTGAGGACAAATCTTTTCCCCCGGCGCCTTGTAGCGGCTCCTTAGCTTTTAGCCAACGGCCGACACTCTCCTGATAGGTAGCTAGACTAGCTTAGCTTAGCTGCAACAAAACCTCGACTCAATTTGGTCTGCATAGTTTTTAACACTGTGCATGTGCGTTTTAAACACGGCAGAGCTGAATAAACACCAGATGTAAACCTCTTTGTGTGCCTGGTTGTGGCTACAGCTATGCAGTGGTGCTGAATGGTGTGGTAGACTGAAGCTAGCTAGCGGTAAATACCGATGTATGAGTGCCCAGTTAGCATAGCTCCAGAGCCAAACAACTACGAGTTCATTAGCAGCAGGAGCATTTTTTTCTTCTGGCTAGCAGAACAGAGGATTCATTCCTGCCCTGCCAACGCACAGCTTGCTGGCATTTTCTCCGTGAAAAGTTCAGATTCCACAAGGAGACACAAAAGCCACTGTACCTGGTTCTCCATGTTTCTCTGGCCTCAGTGATTGTTGTATTTATTTACAGCGGCGTTTGTGGAGCGTCTCCCCAGCCTCTGCTCCTCATTGTGTGTCAATCCAGCCCAGAAGCGGAAGGCAGACGGCTCCCCTCCCCTTCCAGACGGCTGCTGGCAAGCAACCAAAACAGAAAGCTCTCTCAGCCTATCAGGGAGCGGGAAATTTAAGCACTCTTGAAAGGAACCAATCAGAACACTCAAGAGGCGGGGCAGTCGCTGAGCTGCAAATACAATTAAAGCATTTTCTGGTGGTTTTCTCGAGTGACAGCAAGTTTGTCCCAATGGCTACAGCACTGTTTTAATTGTAAAATGCACATGATGCTAATTGATTAATCGGGGTTCGATTACATTGCTCACACATTTTAGTTTTTCCTTATAATCTGGCAAATGTAATATCAATAACATTAACAATGGGGGTTACATCATATTCATAAGACTTAATTTACATTTTTTCGGGAGGGTGGGGGTGGGGGGGATTGTGAATACTTTGGATTTGCACCTTATTGACATTTTATATGCACTCGGAATGAGAACTATCTTAGCATTTTTTTAAACGTGTCTCTCAACCATTCCATGTTTACAAAATAATTATTATTGTCAGTATGATGAAGTTCCCATTTTTTATGAAAAGTCTGTTACATTCTCAACATATTTTTCAGATTTCTTTATTTATAAGGAACGCACATTAATCAACATGAGCAAATAGTCCAACCTGTAATGTGCCAGATTTAGCCAAAAGGGTTATTTTTATCTGCGGTCCCTGATCATTGATCTCCAGCCAATGCTATTATCATTTGAAGTCATGAAAAACTCACTATTACTTAAGTACAGTATTTAAGTACAATTTTGAGGTACTTTACAGGAGTATTTCCATTTCATGCAACTTTGTACTTCAACTCAACGTTTCAGAGGGAAATATAATGCTTTTGACTTAGACACTTTTTAAAATAAAGTTACAAATAAACTACGCAACACTATATGAACCAGGTAAAATCAGTAAATTAGTCAAATTTGTTAATGCACAATGCCTTTTCTGCATCATCAATATGTTTTTTTAAACTGGGTTATGTCTGAATGATAACCTCTCACACCACATGTTGTTACACTGATCTTATTCAGCTTCTGTTTAAAATATCTGATGCTTCATCTGAACAGAAAGCCGTAGTCTTCTGAATGAAGACATCTCTTTTATACAGAGCCAGGGAGCGAGAGCCCATTGCAGTCAGGTCTCTGTGGTGCTCAGACTTTGATGGGAGATTATCGGGCCTCAGCATGTGACAGAAGGTCAGCACTCTCTCACTGGCTTGGTCCCTCCCCTTCTTGTCCTGCTGCTCAAAGTGATCTAGTCTGCCTCTCAGTCAAATCAGAGTAAAATAAAACCCACCTGGCTGTCAGACACAAGGGTGTCCCCCTGGTATTGAGAAAGCAACCTTTAAATCCTCCTTTTCAATATGTAGGAAGAGGGAGAAATACAAAACAGCCATGCCCCACAGGTTTCACAGTTTTAATGTAATAAAGAGAAAACTTAAACCTATAAACTATTGCAACTGATTTAAAAAGAATGCTCAGATATTACAGTAAATACTAATCATCATCATTTGTACATTAAAAACATACAGTAGTTGTGTCCTAACTTAGAGGGCTTAAAATAAAAAAATAAAAAACCTGTACAAACAAATACATTAAATAAACGCAGGGCAGAAAATTTCTCATTGGTAAAAAATGTTTGCATGCAACTAATGCCGTTTTACGCCACACGTACAAAACATACATACAAAATTATACAGTTCAATGAAGACAGGTGCTTGCAAATAGTGCTTTACAAAATAGTTATTTTGTTTTGTCCACTTCAAATGACGAAAAATTGAGGTTAAAACAGATTTACCTCCTCTCGGAGGCCCTATTACTTCATCATAAATTACCCTAAACACGTTATTGAAAAATGAAGACCTTGAATTTCATAATTCGGAAAAATCACAGCTTTACAATCTTCAGACATGACTGGTTTGCGTCAGTCCAGGACAGGCTACAGTCAAATAGTCAGAATACACATCTGTAGTCTTCACCCTGCTACACAACTGTTTCTGAAGTGAGTCAAACACATTGGATGTTTGCGACAAATCATGGATGATGGATCTTGCCTGCAAGATGGATCGCAGCTGAAAACAAGAGAGTGCTCTCTTCGGACACTTCGGGAGCAGCAGGTGGCAGCCAGCAGACACACGCAGAGTTTCTTCAGACATTTGAGATCTTCTAGTTCTATTACAAGTTGTGGTTCCCCAAAAGCAATATTAAAGTGCTCATATTATGCTCATTTGTGTTTAAAAACACCTTATTTGTTGTACTGCACATTGCTGCAGCTCCTCTTTTCACCGTGTGTTGATCTCTCTGTTTAAGCTACAGAGTGGGGAATCTCCCTTCTGTACCATCTTTGTTGGGAGTCGCACATGCCCAGGTAAGGACTACTAGCCATTCAGAGGCAGAGTAGGAGGGTGTGCCATGCTAGCAGCTAAGCAAGCATTATAACATGTGTTACAAAGTGACGCACATTTGATGCGGAAGTTATGGTTGGACTACAATAGAGCGGTTTGTGAACAGTGTTTTCTGTTGGAGATGGTAAAAAAGTAACTTTGGGCTTCTTTACTTTGTAAACCTACAACGTGCACACAAAAAAATATATAGAGCACAATTAAAGAAAGGGAAAAAGCCAAAAAGCATATATATGAGCACTTTAAATAATCTCCTCAGCAGACAGGAGGTCACTGTTGAACAGTCACATGTAGAGAATGTTGGCACTGTATTTGCACATGATCACTGATGGTAAAATGCTCAGCCTGCGTGCGCACCTTTTAGAATAAACATTTTTTGCTGCGTTCACCTCTGTTGTCTGCTTTGCTCTCAGTCTTTTCAGGGCCAATAGCGATGCTCCTCCGTCGGCTTGTGAGGATTGACTGCTGCCATTACTTCCTTCTTTGCTGGGTTCCTGAAGAAAGAAAACATTTAGATGCAAAAAAAGCACCGTCATCATATAGAGACGCAAACCTCCCCAGATCCAAATTCTGTCTTTTTTTATTTTAAATTTGAGCTGTAGTTAAATTAATTACTGCTTTCATCAGGGTGAACTTTACCCAAAATAACAAAAACTAAATCTTTGTTTGTGTAATAAAAACAGAAGTATAATATACAACAAGAAAAAGGTAATTATACAACCGATACAAAACAATTTTAACAGAGATACAACACTACTATGACTTATTATACAATATTTAAACAGTACTCCTGCTATCAGCTGCCGGGGTGAACTGACAAACTGGAGCAATTTAAATACCAAGAAACAACTGAGGTTGTGCATTAAATGAGCTGGATTCTGGAGTTTAGTTACTGACTGTTTAATTGATTTTAACAACCACATTGGCAAATATGCAATACCTGTTATAAAAAAAAACATTCTGCATTGCCTGTGAGACAACAACAGCTGTGTATTCCATTTGGATTTTTTAAGCCACTGAATATTGTACATACACAGTAAATACTGAAATATTGGCCAGGCACGTTATTTACTTTGACTGAAACAGGCAAACTTGAGAATATAAATTACATTACATTACATGATTGCTGCTATTGTTGGCTGTAGTCAGTCAGTCAGTCAGTCAGTCAGTCAGTCAGTCAGTCAGTCAGTCAGTCATTTAGCTATCAGTTAAGTCAAGCAGCCAGTCTGTCAGCCAGCCTCACCCCTCCAGCTTTGATCAGCTTTCTCCTGAACTCTTTGGTGGGGTTGTTGAAGGTGAGCGTCTCACAGCGCAGGTGGTCACCCTCTAGGTTAAGCTGGTACTTGAAACACATCTTTTTCGGCAGCTCCTGATGAAAACAATGCAAGGGAGTATTTTCTTAAATGATCTGTGTCCTATTCAACTTCTGGCATGACAAAGTAATTTGTGTTTGCCTTTATGCATTATTGCCCTGCATACAGTCAGCTCTCAATACTGACATATAAAACAACAAATGATAAAAGCTCAATAAAAGAACTATCACACTAAAAGTCAATAAAACAGACGTACTCGTCAAGATGGCTAGCGTTCTGTTTTAATTGAAAACGGTTTGTTTTAAATTCATTAATTTAATGCCCATATGTCAAAATCATTTTACTAAAGTCAAACCATATTGAAGGCTACATCATTTTGATTTTCTAAAACCTCCACTTTCTAACTTCCCCCCCCTCACAATATAATTTTCTTTTCCATAAATATATCAACTACACAGATTACTGTCTGTGTCCAGTTGATCTCACCTTGTTCTTGAAATGGACCTCAATATGCATGAGAAAGTCTGCATTGCCTGTATCCTCAACC
>NC_045741.1:14021375-14026828 GCF_008692095.1 Etheostoma spectabile
GCTCCTTGCATACTGTAGACAAAGACATGGCAGTAATTAGATTACTTCTTACTTTTATCAGTACAATGAGTTAATGGGGGTAGAAAAACCAAGACAACTAAAAAAATACTCCTTATAGTCTCTCAAAAAACAATAATGTTACATTATTTGAGGAGAACAGTCTTAGCAAACTCTTTACTATCACACATTCAATGGGATGAACAACAAATTGATGATTATAACCAGTAACATTTGTCATTAGTGTCATGATAATAATTTGGTCCAAACCTCTCAGTTTAAGATTTTTATATGAAGGGGAATTTCTTTATTTTTCCACTTGAACTCCAGCATTGAGCAGGAACACTGTAACCGGCAACAGCGAACGAGGCAAATGCGCACCTTAAATGTGCATCCACTGAAAGTGGTAAGTTTTGCCACTCATATGCTCAGATTGTTATTATAAGTACATTATGGGAAGTGCAATAAGAGTGAAATGCTGCTTAGTACAGTAAAAGGCCAACACCTTCTCATTCAATGCGTTTCCTTTATTTTCATGACTATTTACACTGTAGATTCTCACTGAAGGCATCAAAACTATGAATGAACACATGTGGAATTATGTACTTAACAAAAACGTCTGAAATAACTAAAAACATGTCTTATATACTAGTTTATTCAAAGTATCCACCCTTTGCCCTGATTACTGCTTTGCACACTCTTCGCATTCTCTTGATGAGCTTCAAGAGGTAGTCACCTGAAATGGTTTCCCAACAGTCTTGAAGGAGTTCCCAGAGATGCTCAGCACTTGTTGGCCCTTTTACCTTCACTCTGCGGTCCAGCTCTCCCCAAACCATCTCGATTGGGATCAGGTCCGGTGACTATGGAGGCCCACTACTCCATCACTCTCCTTCTTGGTCAAATAGCCCTTACAAAGCCTGGAGGTGTGTTTGGGGTCATTTTCCTGTTAAAAAATAAATGATGGTCCAACTTAACGCAAACCGGATGGGATGGCATGCTTGTACTGTATGTCAGAGATTGCACACCTCTGGAGCACTATGGGTTAAGTGTCTTGCTCAGGGACACATTGGTTGATGGACATATTGGTTATATCGCAGTGAGAATTGAAAACAGGTCTCCCTTTCTCTTGAAGAGAAGACCACCTAATACTTTCATATAAAATACAAAGTGTACCATATGCATGAGATGATAGATATGAATTTCAAGATGGACCGAGTCCAGAGATTTAAGAGTTGAAGATGATGCACGTCTATAAATCAAATCATATAATATCAGATAAACATGAAAACTGCCTCAAAAACCCTTTTCCTACAAAACATGAGAAAGACCTTTTTGTTTCTGTAGAAGTAGCCAGAGTCTGCAAACAAGACCATCAGTGTGAAATTGGAAGGAGAGCTTTTCGTCAATCCAGAGGCCAAGATATTTATATTTATATTCTCTTTCAATCGGATGTCTGTTCATAGTGAAAATATTAAGGTTAGAGTAATCTATGGCTCTGAAAAAAACACAAGTTTTTAACCGTTTAGTGTAAGTCTTAGGTCTTTAAGAGCCTCTTGGAGAATATTAAAAGGAACACTGTAGGTTTTTAGTTATTTGTATTGAGAGAATATGGGCTGAGAGCATGTGGAAAAAGGGGTCCAAATTTATTTACCTCGCCTGAACCAGGCAAATTTGAGAATATACAGTACATGATGGCTGCCATTGTTGACTGAGGTTAAATATGAGCTAGAGACTAAATCCAGAATGTACTCAGATTTGGCTAACCATATATGTGCATCTATTTCTGAGTTGTCTAAAAACAGTCCAATCAGAACTACATACATCCAGAGCTTCTAGCAAGGGAACAGCCTTTGTTACTTTCCGTGAACAAATAAGAAAGGTAAGTGGTAAACCTGGGGTTTGACCTATTTTTTACTTTGTGCTCTTTAAAGGGAGCATATTTGTTTATGAGTTACAGGAAGGTCTTGATATAATAGTCCAAAGCCAACTCAGTATCTGGAATTTCACACATGCAAAGGAATATTTCTATAATGTAGATCATTTAAAAAGGATTGTTTTTGAAAGTGATGCTTAACATTAATTTGGGACGGCGATGTCTTTAGGCGAGTGCTCCTGATACAAGTCACCGGGCAGTGATCACTAATTCTAAGGTATAATACCCTGGCAAAAACTATTATATTAATATTATTGGATAGAATTAAATCAATTAGCGTTGAGTTCATATTTTTTTTTAGGTTTGGTCTTGTCTCGTCTCCGTGATTAGCTGTCATAGCTTAAGACTTGAACAGATTTCATTTAGGTGATCCGAGGACATAAAAACTCCATGGATTAAAAATTGAGAATAGAAAGACCTTGTCTCTTTTACAATGGGGGTCTATGGTTAAAATCCTTTCTAGGTCCCAGAGGGATTTTTCGAAGCAATACCGCCAGTGGCCACTGGACAAAATCAGCGAAGGGGCTGAGTGCTGTATGTGGGGGCCTGAGTGACTCAGTGAACATTGATAAATAGCAGCATCAGTCCAAGCAAGTCACTGTGTGGGTGTGTGAGAGATCTGTCTGTCTCACCTCTCTTGGGTTGGGGAAAATCTCATGCAGGTGGAAGACAACCTTCTCTGCAAAGTGCTGGATGTCGCTGGTCTCAAGCCCTCGGACATACACCATCCAGTCGTGGGTGTAGCCTTCTGATGTCACCTTCTTCCTTAGCTGGACTCCGTGGCCCCACTCCAGCTTCACCTGCAGTGTGCACTTAAAAAAGAAAGACAGAAAGACAACATTCACATACTGGTTGTTATTATTATTACATAACTCTAACCCCAAAATAGGTAAACAATATATACTCTTTATATAAAAACATTTGGTCACTATATATATATATATATATATATATATATATATATATATATATATATGCAGCTGCTACAAACAGCTATTTTCCAACTGAGCTACACTACTCTTACAACACAAGGCTGCAGCCTAGAAAATGGAACAAGGTTGCGGTGAGACAGAATACTAGAGGTCACTTCAGGACAGATTGCACAATACAGACACACAAATGGGTTATAGAATATTTTGGGTGGGCTGACAAGATATTTGGGATCGCTTTTTCAGACATTTTATAGACCAAACAATAAGAGAACAATATATATTTTTTTGCAATCAACCATTTCCTTAAGCACGAGGTGACATCTTCTAGTCACTTATTTTGTCCAGCCATTGGACCAAAATCAAGACATATTATATTATATCCTCAAAATGTAGAAGCTGAAACCAGTAGAGTGATTCATTGCTTAAGTCCATATAATTGCAGATTAATTGCATTAATTGTTTTCAGGTCTGTTCTCGCCCAGGAAAAATTGACGTTTAATACTTGATGATTGAATACTTGGCTGTCTAAAGTTACAAGTCATAGAAGATGTGTGCCATAATGTGTAATGTTGTAAATTTTTGTTAAATTGATTTTGTAAAATTAGTAACAAAAAAGTATCGCTTAGGAACCGGTATAGAAGCAGGAACATAGTCAGTAAGGACTGTTTGTTTTTTTATTTAAAAAGGGGCTACCGGAGGAATTTTGGGATCTTTAGTCAAAATAGACATTATCCTCAGCCATTAATTAATAATATTATGACCCTCCCAAATGATTGGGAAAAGAGGCATGACCCTACCCAACGATTTGTTGATGCCTTTTGTACTGGTCTGCACTTGGCAAAGGTGTACAGATATCCACTGTTTCATGTACAACCATAACATACATGATTTAATGTCTCCTTTCTCATCTTACACATCACACTCCACTATTATGGTGGCCATTTCAGTAGATTTACTCACTAAGGTTGTTGTGGAAACACAATAAGCATGGAAACTAAAACGCACACTTCCTGCATTACTTCAAATACTAAGTTACTCTTCTAGTAAACTAGTATTTACGTGACACAAAACAACAAAGACCATTCAACAAAGAACACTGGGTAATAATAATAAATTCAACACATGAACTGGCTGCTATGGACTCGTCACTAGGCCTCCTCAGTCATTGTATATTTTAGCATATAGGTAATAGGGGTGGGGGAAAAAATTATTCTTAGATGCATCGCGATTCTCGCTAGAACAATTCAATGCTCGAATCTGACATGTTAATAATCAATTATTAAATGTGTTGATTTTTATTTAAAAGTTGCTGTCTCCAGAAATATAGAAATCAGAAAACAGATTGACTGAAAGAGGATGGGATAATGGACAACAACTTAGAGTTTAGGCAAGAGTGCAGAAAAAAACAACACAAAAATGGCCAAAAGGACAACAAAAAAGTTGTGTATACATACACATGATCTAATAAGACATGCATTAAATAATTAGGCAAAACACAAAAAGGCTGTACATCTACTTTATCACATTACATCTGACCACCTCATGTTTCATGTTCTAAGAAGCCAATTCTCCACCTTTGAACATGACTGAGCCTCTGACATGGAAGATTACTGTGAGAGAAGGTGACTTTCCCAAGCATGTTTAAGGCTTAAGCATGGAATGACTACAAAATAAAAACATCAGTGGACAAAACATTTCATTAAAACTTGTGTGACGCAAACAGTTTGAAGGCCAAATCCATATCTAAAAATTTAGATAAGAGGAGGTTGACCAATATTTTATCATAAATCTTTTCTAGCTATAATTTTGAAAGCTCCATATATATAGATATGAAATTTGTAATATTAGGATTAGAACATCGTTTCTGAAATCATACAACATTGAAAACTGCATCAGAGTTTAACGTTTATGTTTGTTTAAGCCATATTACATTGGAGTGTTTCATTTTGAGGTGTTGCAACTAAAACATCTGCTGAAAAATATATTGTATTGTATTCATTAGCATGATTACCTTTTGTTACATCTACTTCTTTTTGAAAATGGCCTATTCACTTATGTCCTGGTTCGCCCTAAATGCTATTTCTGCCTACACCACTGTATCGGAGTCACGGTAATGGCATCGGATATTTTTTAACGATACCCAGCCATAAACACAACACTAAAATCATAACAGTCTTCATGCAATATTCTCTGAAGAAGCAAAGTGTTTCCTTACAAGAACTTAAGATGAAAATTGTATCCTGCTTTTTTTGCTTGGTAATGATTGGTCAATAAATGCGTGGTCATCATAACTGGATTCAAGTTAAACGTCTGCACACAAATAATCTGTCACCTTTTCCACCCCGCTGCAAGCATTTCAGTCTACAATCAAGAATGTGGTACATCTTAAACATTAACCAATTGTTGGCAAATATATTCCAGAAGTTGTAAGGTCGTAGCCTTGTGTGTGCAGTGGAGACACCACCCCGCCTCTCCAGCCCAATCTGGTGAGGACAAATCTTGTCCCCCGGCGCCTTGTAGCGGCTCCTTAGCCTTTAGCCAACGGCCGACACTCTCCTGATAGGTAGCTAGACTAGCTTAGCTTAGCTGCA
>NC_045741.1:14026845-14028604 GCF_008692095.1 Etheostoma spectabile
GTCTGCATAGTTTTTAACACTGTGCATGTGCGTTTTAAACACGGCAGAGCTGAATAAAACCAGATGTAACGTTAAACCCAGAGTGATCTATGGCTCTGGTTAAATCTATTTCTGTGCCTGATGGTGGCAACAGCTATGTAACAGCAAGGATTCCACTCACCCTGCACATACACTCTTCTCCCTCTTGCCTTCTGGGAGGCGTTACAGAAGCTTACGGACCAGAACCACCAGGCACCGGAACAGCTTCTTTCCTACAGCTGTCACGCTTCTGAACGCCTCCTGATACAACTATAAGAATGGCAACCCCCCCGTCCACCATACATAATAATACATGGACTGCCCCACACGCCACACCATACCATGGACTGTCCCACACTACAATATGTAATAATCGTTATATATTCTGTAAATCGAATCTGCCATTATTATCCTGTATTATAAATCCGCTAATACATATATATCCTTTACTAACATCCTTTACTAACTCTCCTGTATATTCTGTATAATCTGTGCATAGACCTCCCATAGTTATATTTATCCACTACATTTATAGTCCCTTACAATTATTTACTTTTTTGCTTATACATTACTTTATACTCTGTATAATGTATAAATCTGTCTAGAGCTCCCATATTTATTTTATTATTTTTACACAACATTTTAAAGTTCCTTCTATTACTTTGCTTATAACTAAAATTATATACAATATTTATACCTGTATAGCAATTCTGGATAGATTGGATCACATTTCGTTGCTTGTACTTGTGACAGTGCATGACAATAAAGTTGAATTGAATTGAATTGAATTGTATATACTATACTATACTATACTATACTATACTATACTATTAGTACAGTGGTTCAGCATTGGGCTCATGAAGCAGAGCAACAGCTAGCCATGCAGTGGTGCTGATTGGTGTGGTAGACTGAAGCTAGCTAGCCGTAAATACCGATGTACGAGTGCCCAGCTAGCATAGCTCCAGGGACAAACAACTAGCGTTACGAGTTAATTAGCAGTAAGAGGATTTTTTTTCTTCTGGCTAGCAGAAACATTATTCATTCCGGCACTGCCTGTGCACAACCTGCTGGCATTCTTTCCCTGAAAAATTCAAAAGGAGACACAAAAGCCACTGTACCTGGTTCTCCATGTTTCTCTTGCTTCACTGACTGTTGTATTTATTTACAGCAGAAGGCAAAAAGCGCCCGGCCCTCCGCCACGTGACTTCTAGACAAGTCCCGCCCGCAAAATTACAACCCTACGAAGCACCTCGATTGGTTGGGGTTAGCCAGGCATTGACCTCGAGTGGTGAAGGTTAAGGAAAAATCAGGTTACGTTACCTTGCGTGAGCATGGACGCTACCGACAGACGCCTGGCCAATAGTAGCCTAGTTGTCAATGAACCGTTGGTCCATTTCTTTAACTGTCTATGTTTGAGACCCAAGCAGCGCAGTTACTTTTCATCAACTGCAAGCTCTTTATAACTGTCTATGACTGCAAGAGCCAGGCGGACCCAGTGCATGCTGAGAAACGCCTGCCTCTACACTAAATCAAAAGAGCTGATTGGCTCTTATTTGACTAGGGGTTTGGCAACAAACACCACACGTTGTAAAGTACTCTTTTTCCGTGTAATGTATTAAACATTATTATTTTGTAGGCTATAAGTCTAATAATGAGCCATTACAAAATGCAGCAATGCAGAAAAAAATGAGAATGAACTATGTATAATTGCCAGAAACACACACACACACACACACACACA
>NC_045741.1:14028614-14029357 GCF_008692095.1 Etheostoma spectabile
CACACACACACACACACACACACACATTTACATGTGTAAAGTCAATTATAATGGAATGTTTTAGTTCAAGAATCATTCTCACAGGTTAGAATATCGGATTATCTTGGCCACTGTAAAAAGTCATTTGATGGCATTAAAACTAACCAGGATAATCAATTAACTCATTCAAAGTTTGTTTTTCTGTTAGATTTGTGAGAATAACATACCACATCATACAAACCACATCTTACGTGTGTATTAAGTTCAGTAATACTGTGAAATTTGTGTGACCATTATTTTGTGTCTACTGTACATATCACATAACTGCAAAAAGAAATTACTCACACAGAGTCAAAGTTCAGTTTCAAGAAATGTATTGGTTTATTGTAACAGCATCATCATCAGTAAAACTGTATAAACACTATGCAATTACTACTCAGATAGGCACAACTTGTCAGCAATTATAATGGGGTTCCCACACAATAGAACAAGTGTGTGAAGAGCAAGTTTTTGGAGATTTCAGACCATTAGCTAGGTTTAAAAGGCACCTGCAGAACCTGGTTTTGATCACAAAATCTGCCGTGAGGGATAGCCAGGGTGCTGTAATGCTTGGAGTGAGCAGAGAAATAGCTGAAAGACTGACAACTGGTGAGTAAAAAAAAAGAAAAGTCAGTTACCTCAATACCATTATACATGTGGGTGGCAATTATTGAAAGGATGGAGCTGCATGTTTTCAGACAGCAGATATGCCAGTGACATACTGG
>NC_045741.1:14029367-14030583 GCF_008692095.1 Etheostoma spectabile
AGCTACAGAAAACAATCAAGGTACATTTTCTTTTTACTGTGCTAAACATGAAAATGCATGTTGACCATTCTTTTCAATGTTCTGGCTCTCTTTCTCTACAGTAAACCCACAAATAGCAAGGGTTGTAACCCAACCTCCTGTCTTCCCCACTCCGCAACCTCTAGTCACTCGGGGCCCTACTTCTACTTTTATTCCCCAACCTATAGTTCCCCCCCACCCACACTCCAGTCAATACACAGCCAGCAACCGTCACACCGAGCCGTACTCCTGAAACTAACCCACCACAGCAGTCATCCTCTTCAGGAAGCTTCCATCCATTTTTATTCGCATGTAATTTATATTCAGAATCCCAGACAGGTACAGTGAATTTGTTTGTAATTGAAGGATTAGAATATAATGCTTTTAAAAACACTGCAATGTTTGTACAGAATTCATACAGAACTATATTGCTGCCACTGGAGCTGACCAGACATTACACCCATGTCTACAACAACAACAACAACAACAACAACAACAACAACAACAAAACAGCCTTTTACAAAAAACTGGAACATGCCATTACAGAAAGAGGATACACATTCACACTGGATAAAATAAGGAAGAAACTTGGTAACAATCTTTCCACTTACAAAAGAGCTAAGGACAGATCTCGAGAAACAGGAGAGGGCAAAATCGGCTGGGAATATTACCTGGTAAGGGCCTGCTCTGTATTTACATCTTAAACGTTATAGGGACTTTCTAAAAGGTTATCAGTCTTCCATAATTCTTTCTCACAATTTTCCACCCACGGCCATAGGGCTTCATCAGCACACTCGTGGAACGTTCACTATTCCACAGCTAGGAATGTTAAAATACCTATTTATGGCTGTCTTGATTTGAACTAAAACTCTGTTCTTTCTTACAGTAAATGGATGAAATGTTTGGTTGCTATGGGGTGGGGAGTGCACCACCTAGAAATATTATTTCCACACACTCTTTCCCAGTCAAAATCCATTACCACTCCTCCCCAGTCAAACTCCCTCAGAAGTTATTCATCCATCCGACAATGAAGATCACCAGCTGTCTTTTTGATACATAAAGAAACAGAAACACCATAAAATGAGCAGTGGCAAGATGGTTCACATTCCCAGTGGTGAAACACTCCCACAATCCCCTGCTGATTTAGCCTGGGTTATCACCACCCAGTTACCATGAGCTGCCACTCGGAGGCACAGCA
>NC_045741.1:14030593-14031596 GCF_008692095.1 Etheostoma spectabile
TGATGTAGAGGCACTTCAAGTCACAAGGCCTTAGGATTAAAACGGTAAAGTAACCGTCTCAAAGTTTAAGTCATTAGATTGGTTAAAATGACACCTGCACATTTGCTGCAACCCACCTTACAGCCTTTTGAAACATTGCAATGTTGTATTACTACTTTGAACTTTTCATTTGACCTGAGGTGCATCACATCACCCTGTGGCATACTGCACACCAGCTCACAAATGACCGAGGGGGAAAAAGGGGGTATGACTTCAAACTAAAGTGTATCTCATCCTTAAGGGTGGGCTCAAGTCATGTCTCTGTGATTAGAGTTATCATGGTTGTTGAGCTGTGGTGGGTGTGGATCCTCAATGTTATGTTGAAGACCCTGCTCATCTTTATTAACCCGGTCACCATCTAAACAAATGTGTAGAATACAACATGTTTTGACTGCTGCACTGATGTTTGCCGCTTCCGCCATGTGCTTGAAAACTTGAGCCTCCTGAACTTTGACTTTAAGATGCCAAATGCATGCTCAATAGGCACACAAGCTGCAATGAGCTTTGTGTTGTAGCACCTTTGCCAAACAGTAAGGTGCCCATTATCCCTGTAGGGCTTCATTAACTGTGGCGAGAGAGGGTAGGCTGAATCAGCAATGATGTGCATTCCCTCTGGTACCGGAGCCTGAGGATTAAATTCCAGTTGCCGTGCTACATCAGTGTATCGAAATGCTCTTGCATCATGCCAGCTTCCAGGGTGACCTACATTGACATGACAAAACTGGCGCTCGCTGTCACAGAATCCAATGATAATGATGGAGTAAAATTGTTTTCTGTCATAAGAGGCTATGGGGTTATTACAAAATGGTTTGACAATGGGAATGTGACATCCATCAAAAGCACAGACTGTATTTGGAAAGCTGTTGTTTGAAAATGTAATTGCGATGTGTTAAGTGCTTCCCATGTGGGCCTGAAATGTGATGTGACAGATGTGTGTTGACCAGGGAACAGAAGTGATGGAGAT
>NC_045741.1:14031606-14075907 GCF_008692095.1 Etheostoma spectabile
GGTGGATTTTGAAATGTTGAATCGGTCTGCAACACCCCTATACGACTCCTGATAGGCGTGAGTCCACAGGCAGGCAAGAACAGTGTGGGTTACAGACCACTTGGTACGCTGTCGGTTTGAATAGAATGGTCCCAACAACGTCTTAACATCCTATAGCAAAGAAGAATACAAATATTAGTGATAATAGCGTACAAAAATGATTCACATAATCTACCTCTACTTACCTCTACTTGTCCTCTCAACGGTCTGGAATGACTTTTAAACTCAGTTACATTGTACGAATGTATGACATCCTCAACAAATTGTGGTATTTTTGAAACCAACCTAGGAGAAAAATTATGAAGCTGATTTTATACAGAGTTATAAAAACTCATTGTGCTTCCTGGAGCAGTTGTTTCATCAATATGGTTGCTGACAAATGATGCAAATGTATTCAATACTTTATATGAAATGCTAATCAAACCCTCTCTTAAACAGCGTGACAATAAACATTATATCCTATATATAATATATTCCTCTATTATTTATTTGTTTTTATGAATTTTTTAATTTGCCAAAAATGTAGGAAACTTTCTGAACTTACTTGATCATTTAGGACCATTATCAAAACTGTTATGTGCTTTTACTGAATGCGATCAGAAAAATGAAGACACTTATCACTAGCAGTGTAATTCCATGTAGTTACATAGTTACTGATATGGTCATGAATAATAAAGTGCTCAATTACCTATTTTTGAAGGAAAATAAACTACAATTTGTCGCCAAAAAGGCAGGACACCCACCAAACCACCGGCTGCTCGTGGGATTGTTGTCGGGAGGCAAGGAAGGCAGGGACGAAGGCTGCCTGCCTGGCTAAGGGAACTAGCACACAGAGCGACACTGCCAAGCCTCCTACTCTCCCACACCAGATTGATCACACACAAAAAGGATGAGCTACAATTACACACGGAACTGCTGCTTTATGATTCTCACAAAAGCCTGGCTTAACACACTTATCAATGGCAGCCAACAGCTAGCAGCTACTGGCTAGCCCTAGCAGCTAACCAGGCAAGCAAGCTACCAACCGGCAAGATCAAGACAGGGTAGGTGAATTAAAACACTGTCTAAGTTGAAAACTCATCTTGATGTAAGGGCCCTGTTCATGTTGTACAGACATATTAATTGCATTGTGTGTCTGTTAAGAGGCACAAAGGCACTCTAAAACTTGCCCCGTTAACTACTGTTTTAGCTCAGTGGAAGCTTGTACACGTAGCTGCAGCTACTCAGTGTTCGAAGTGATCGAAAGTACTCGCAGGTTTATAACGATCAAGATTAACACAAAAATTGGCCGGAATTCCCCTTTAAGTACAATTTTGAGATTCTTTTTTTCCCTTTTGTACAACTTTTTACTTAACTACACGTCAGAGGGAAATACAATGCTTTTAACTAACACTTACTTTTTGTAAGTTTTAGTTTTATTGTTACAAATTAACTACCCAACACTATGCTAAGCAATAAAATTATGAAGACGCACAGCTTTCTGTTCAGAGGAAACATCTGCCATTTTAAACAGAAGCTGAATAACATCAGTGTAACAACATTGCCATCCCTAGAGGCATGCCACATCGCTGAAATTATCTGGTAACTCCTCAGATTTATAGTTTCCAGACTCCCAAATTGAGAACTACTGATCTAGACACGCAGATCAGCACTTTTCTGTAAAACTATTGCTTTGACATATCTAGACTGGGTACTAAAAAGATGTAGACAATTCTTTTTTTGCCATTTGAAATTGTGTTATTTGTTACCTTTCTCTATTACATCATCCAACTGTCACAATTTAATATTCAAATATTACTTTTGTAAAAAGTACTTTTTTCTTTTGAGTTTCTCATCACCCACAGGAGGTCACTATTGAACAAGTCCAAAGAAAGGCTGTGCGCATTCCTTTTGGTAAAATATCTATTGTTGTATCTATTGAATCCTTCAGGAAGGATCATGTGAATGGAGGCACAGTGTACCTGAATATTCTCAAAACATCCCCAAAATCGGGAGCTTTTTGAACAAAAGGACCTTTAACAGTTCAGGGATGAAATAGAAAGAAATACAAAAGAAATAGATTTGCATGTGATTGTTGTGGTCAGTCATGCAAATAAACTGTAGAGGAATATTTCAGAGGTCCTGAATGAGACTAAACTAGTTTTCTTGAGAAATAGACCAGAGAATTATCTTGTATTGATGTGTTACTGACATGTTAGATATGTTTAATTCACTTTTATTGAACCGGTATTTATACAAAATTAGACAAAACTTTGTGTAAGCCTGTCTGTATGTTGAGGTATTTTAAAACTCTATGTAAACATTTCACCATGTACAGAATAGCATGTGCATTCATATCTTGAAAATAGTGATTAGCAATTGATTTTATATACAAAAAATACACATGATCAAAGACAAACTTTTCAAAAATACAACATTTTTCAAAATGTCTTTGTCATTCTCTAACTTCTGACCTAAGCTGCCATGGTACTCCATCAAAACTTTGGGGTTTGGGGGGCCTGTATCTGACTGATAAATTTTGTAACTTTCAAAAGAAACAATCCAACATTTACTCCCATCCAACACCATGACTGGCCAGCTATCCCGAGCCAGGAGCCTGTGTCTGAACTGACACAAACGTTTCTGTCCCTTTTCATGTGTGCAACACTTTCTGTCTGAAAATGTGCGCTATTATCCCCATATTTAAATTTCACATTTCTCTATGACGGCTGGATCTTCAGTGTGAATGTTTAGAACAACTATAAAAACTTTTTCACGATTATTGATATTATACCTATACTAGTCTCGCTTTGCCAGACCCTCCTCCAAAGCGACAGGGTCTGGCTACTCCACATAGCATTCGGGGATGGGAGGAAAACATGCTGTGGTTAAAGGGCATTTCTTTGACACAATTGTCATGGGCAGTGCTAAACTACGCACAGAGCCCTCTGCAAAACAGTCGTGCGTGAGAAAACTCAGATTGGACAGATGGTCTAGTTAGCTGTTTGAATTTTCCCTGCAGATATCTGAGGAGCAGCCAACAATAGTCCTCATAAATCCACCAAATTTTAAATTCCAACACAAAGAAAGCAGAAGAAAATACAATCATCCGGCAGAATTTCCTGCAGCACCGGAGCAATCCCGGAAGTGCAACATGAAGGATAAAGACTACAAACTAGTCTGACCATGGCCTGTACCCAGTAGGCCCATTCAGTAATTCATCCATTGTTTATCCTTGATTAAAAAATCCTTTTATAGGATCAGAAAACAATTGTTATTTTTTATTATCTTATTTTGTTATGTTTATTTAAGATTATGTTGGCTTTTATTTACAGGACAGATTAAGGAAAATGGGCGAGAGAGGGTGAATCACATGCAGCAAAGGGCTGCACGTCAGAACCGAGCCTGCGGTTGCTGTGACAAGGACTGAGCCTCATGGGATGCACGCTCATCCAGGTGTGCTAACCAGGCGGCCCATCAGAAAACAGTCTTAACTTAATAAAGTTGTTGTCTAGTTTTAGTCTATGTAGTGCAAGAAAAAATCAACTTGGGGGTAATAGAGGGTCGGAATTCTGTGATTTGAATTTTTGTGGTGGAGCAATTTTTTCAGATTACAGATTGTGTCCTTAAAAAGGTTGTGTTGAATAAAGGTCACTAGATTAAATCATTTTGATGGCTCCCCATTTATGAAAACCTGTACTAACGGAGTTTACTAAAACAAATGTTTGACCAATGTTACAAATGATTTTAACTTTGTTAGCACCGTTTCAGTGTTTTGCTAGTGCCCTTGAGGACAATGTGAGGTAATCCAACAGCCCATTTATCACAGGGCCAGTACTGTAGTCCAGGCAAAGAGTAGGGTATCTCATAGTTGGCATCCAGGTAAGCTATCAGGGTGCTGCCGTAGGCCACAGCTATCACAATCAGAATATGCCTGGAGTAAAAAGACAATGGAGAGAGATACACATGTGCATGTCATTGAAAGAAACAACTACTAATTTGTTCTGCATTGAACATAATTTTCTGAATTTAATGTGCTCATATTTAACACTGCTAGCCAGACACAGCTGAGTTCTTACATAATTTGTAGGGAAGTGTTTGAATGATGGGCGTAGGAAACAGGGTTGGAAGGAAACAAGTAACCCAAGACTTACCAGATACCGTGCAGGTAGCAGAAGTTTAGCCTCTGCCAGAAGCTGCATCCAAATCGGTCACTAATCCAGCAGGAGATGGCAAGCACCCACAGAGCCACAGACAGCTTGGCCAGTCGCAGAGCCTTTCGGTCAGTGCAGCTGAGAAAGAAAGAAAACTGGTTATAATAGAGGATTAAAATTGCACCAAAATCAGTTACAGATGAATGAAAAATCTGAATTTTCATACCATCTCATCTCGACAGCCAGGACGTAAAGCAAATGGAGGCCGAAGCAGTTTAAAACGTAGGCGTTGGCTGTAGGTTTTACAAATGATGACACTGTTGTGATGGCAGTAACCACCAGGATAAGGCTTGAAAATGTGGACCTAAGGATGAACAGAAAAACATAAGATGTGAGTGATCCAATGATATTCTGCAGGTAAACCAGAACTCTCAGGTGCTGTTGATTAAAAACTGCACCTACATTTCAGTATTTAGTTAACGCTTGAGATGAAGACATACTGTTTGACTTCTGACCAAAGCTTCCTGTCACAGCAGATCAATGACACTGTGCACAGATGTTATTCAAAATATTACAGCACATTACACAAAACCTGAGATGCAGGTTTTCTTAAACCTGCAATATATTAGTTTTATGGCTACTTGTGGGCAGCAAGTTGTGAACACAACATTGACATATCATCACTTTCTAAGTTAACATGGCAACCTTGTTAGCAAACAGCTGCTACACATCCAGCAGTTTTAGAGCAACATTAGCATTCATTTTAAGTTGTGTTTCTGGCCCCCTGACAAGTCCAAATATTGCTTTGTTTTTAGCTCTGATTTTGGTCTCCCCCCACTCTTGAGGAAATTATCTGGCTCATTAGCTGCTAAATGCTCAAATATGTTTAGCAGCTAGTTGCTATACGTTGTCTGGCTGCTATTTGGTGCTAAGCACTATTACACAGTGCGTTTTTTAGAGCTTTTTCCACTGATAACAGCTGCCTACTGCGGCCTGGAAACAACACTATGAGAGTACTGAGAGTGAACCAAAAAAAGTAAAGTAGCATATAAAGTTGCCAAAGGTGCCCCCTAATCTCTTGGGTCCCTGTGTCTGTGTCTGGTAGGTCCGTTCAGTAATCCATCATTCAGGAAGACCAACCCATGACTTTGGAAAACTGTAAACTCAACGTGAGGTTCTTGAGTCAAGGCTTTGGGATTATTTTCAGGTGCTCATAAAATTTTTATTCATTCTTCCCCACCTTGTGGTGAAATACTTACACAGTTTGGGTGGAGCTTCATTCTTTCACAATAGTGAGAGTCCCTTTCTGTCACATTCAGGTGAAGACAGCAGTCCCACATTGTGTTTTAATGACTCTGTCAAACAGGCTTCATGACCAGCACAGGTTGGGTTTCAGGCATGCCTCAGAAACACTCTGTCATTGTTTGTCTTTTTCAGTTTAATTAAAAGATTATTGAGCTGTGTTTGAGTCCTTAGTAACACATAGAGATGAATAAAGACAGAAACAAACAGCTTGGCCTAACTGGTCTGTTGTTGGGTTAATACTGAAGTTGCTTTACCTTTCTTTTATAAAAGAAGGGAAAAGTCTGCGGGGGAACCAGACAGCATATCCCATCGCCAACACCCACAGGATGGACAGCTCATCCAACATCTGGCCCATGAAACTAAGTGTCATGTGGAAGTATGCAGAGAAGAGCCCTATAAAAAGAAAGTCTTTTTAATGTAAAACAATTAATGTGTTCATTATAGAAGACAAAAAACACAGAGGGACCAAAGAAAAAGGACATAGGGGGAAAGGAAGACTTATAAGGAATGGAAAGTAAAGTTTTAGACCTAGCCTCTAATTCTATAAACCAGTGGTTCATAGTCTGGTGACCACAAGTGATTGCAAGATATATCTGATGATCAATGAGAGGAAATAAGCAAAAACATTATTTTGGCTACACAACTCTAAGGTTATTCTCACAAACACTCTTCTAAATATTGCTTTTTTCCTCATAAATTACGCAATAATATTACTTTTCATTTATTCACATAAAGCAAGGGTAAATCCACTTTGATGAAACTATAACTGAGTAATCAATTATCAAAACAAGTCGCTCATTATTACAGCTCTAGTTGAAAGTTGCTGGACATGGTTTTGATTTAATTAGTCAAAAACTAAAAAGTTATGGAACTGCTGCTTGTGAAGCCTTATACAAGTCAGCTTAGTTTGTCTCGTAA
Organism: Etheostoma spectabile; assembly: GCF_008692095.1. NCBI lineage: Eukaryota > Metazoa > Chordata > Actinopteri > Perciformes > Percidae > Etheostoma > Etheostoma spectabile. Next base: position 14,038,002 of record NC_045741.1, read on the forward strand.
CATATTTTAGTCAAAATTAACATCTTGAGGATTTATGTAGGTTTATTTCTAGTTTATAGCACAATGCTTGTGTTCCTCTGGGGTCAATTTTGGGACCACTTGTTATAATATTCAATCTGTGTGTGCAGGATGCTGACAACACAGGGATTCATCAATGACTTAAATTGCATGACTCATGCTAATGTAAAGAAAACAGACCTGTTTTGGATTTAAATGAGATACTGTACATTAAGTGGTGAGAGACACATAGAGATCACATAGAGATAAAAATGGAACTTATAAATAAAGAAGAAAAAAGGGTGACTGACCTACAAATATCATCATGGTCCAGACCATGTGAATCGCCAGGTTCCTCTCTTTGGCGTAAGGGTGCAAAAGGTAAAGCATGATGGGAGATATAATGAAGAAAAAAAAGCTGCTCATCTGCAGGGAAAACATCAATCAAGCAACAAAACTGTGAGATAATGGAAATTAGACATGTACTTCATATTCAGTTTAACTAACTTGACTATAGATATTACTTTGCTAAGATAAATTAAGATAAAGATGTATTGTCATAAAGGCTGTAGTACTCACAGTGTTGAAGTACTCCACTACATGTTCAGAGTATTTGTAATTGTCTTCACACCAGTCGATTTCTGAACTCTCATAGGAGAAAACTCCTGCCATCTTTTCACTGGAGTAGACACCTGCAGAGCCACTGATTTATTAAAACACACCTGCAGCCTTGCAGACTTGTGTGTCAGTTGTTCTCTCAGCAGATAAACTGGGCGTCAATCCAAAAGGCTTGTCAAAGTGTTTGTATAGGTGGTTTATGGAAATCAGTTTCAAAAGATGTATTTATACTTGTATTCAAATGTGGCTTTGCACCCTTTCTCAGAACGTTCAACAGTCGTTTTGGATGTAGCTACTGTGAGAAAGGGAAAAATAAGAATAAACCACAACACTTTCTGACCATGTGTTTAAATAGTGTATTTTTGCTGAGAACAAAACAAAAAAGCAAGTCTAACAAGGGACAAACCAATCCTTTGCTTAAAGGGTTATTCCAGTGATTTAACATTGCACTTTCATAAAGTTATTTGGCTTGTCAGAGACAGATTAAAGTACCAAAAGTATAAGTACTCATTACGCAGAATGGCCCAGTTCAGAATAGTGTGATATATTAATATAATTGCATGTATTGATGAAACAAAAGACTTTGCACAACTGTTTTCACAGTCACATCAGTATATTTTATGACCATGACTGATTCATTATACTTGTGGAGCAGTTGGATATTTATGGGATGCACTGTTGTCAAATACTATGCATATGGTAGATGAAGAAAGAAAGAAAGAAACAAAAACACCTATTAAAATAATAAGATAAAACACCACATTTAGCTACAACCTTAATTTTAAACAATTATTTACCCCTTTCCGGCAATTTCACTATAAGCTGTCATCATAAACTTTGTAAAGTAATGGTGGGTGTTATTGCAGAGCTGTTGCATTGAATAAGACTGTGCTGGTGTACCTAATAAAGGGCCACTGAGTGTCAACAGTATAAAGCATACAGTGGATATGACTTGATTGATGACTGGAATGTGGTAAGGCCTATGTCATAGTAAAACAAATATGCATTATTATAAGATTGATATGTTAATTTTTTACACAAGGACACAATAAAGTCACTATTTACAGCAATAGCAACAACAGCAATATGTTAGTGATTTCTGTGTGACAGTTTTCAGTTTTTCTTTGATTATTTTCTTTCATCAAAGAGCTATGATAGTTTAATTCTTAATAATAATAACAAATTAAAAAAAACGGGTTAATTTATGATCTACTTGATCAGAAATGATTGGATCTTACCTCTGCTGCAGTTGTCTGTTCAGTGTGTCAGTGCTGCTCCGCTCCAGATGGTACAACAGGTGCGTCGAAACGCTCCCAATCCTGTTGCACAGGATTGTGACGTCACTCGTAAGCGTGTTGAACGGTTCAACATCTCTGGGCACACATGTCACTGAAGGAATGTCTGGAATGGAATCACTTTTTAATTTTGTTCACTTCGATAATCGAGTCTTTGAGTATTTTAGCGTAATTATCTTAAATGTTTACAAATTGATTATTCACACATCATGAACCGACAAAAAGGACATGGAACGGACTGATTACAGCAATAGGTGTCACAAGTAGCTGCTGGATTCAGGTCTTCTCTCTAGCTGGGAGGTTCAACCGGTCCACCTGCCTCTGACAAACACCAGCGATGCACATTTCAAAATAAAAGAATGAACGTTCTGCGTGGGCGAAAGAACAGCTACTCCATGGTGTGTGCGTGTGTGCGTATGTGTGTGCGCGTGTGTGTGTGCGCAAGCTATATATTTGCGTTAGAAATTTTGTGGTGGTAGAAGTAGGCTATTCATATATTATACTTACTGTAAGTAAAGGCAGCAATGTATTCCAAATTTTAGTCAATTAGCCAAAATACATAGGCATCAGCAACAAAATTGACTTAGAACTAAAAACAAAAGGCTAAACGTATGCAAACTGGCACTGTTTTTTCTTTATTGTTATATTAATCATGAAAAGTGTGAAGTAAGTATTCAGTAAAATCAGCAATGCCAACATGTTCTGACTTTGACCTTTTCACACTTTTTCAAGAAATACTTCTATTCACACTAGTCATTAATTAAACTTTTCTTTACTGCAGTAGGCTATATACAATATATATTATTACTTGTAATTGCCAGTGTTTCTAAAGTGCTAAATTGAAGCACAAGAACAAGAATAAAACATAAATAGTTACGCTGCTGCACTTTTCCTTTTTATTTATTTCTTTTTCTTGACTTTACCAGGTGAAACTTTTTAATAAAAAATGTTTTAACAGAAAAAGAAAAATCAACTAGGTGTTAGGTGTAAACTCTTTATTTTTCATACAAAAACAGATATTGATTAATGTGAGCAAAGTATGTTAATTTACAAAATCAACAATTTAAAAAAATAAAAATGCAAAGTTGGCAGAAATAAACACTTTTAAACTGTAAAGTTAATAAGTTTCTTACTGGTGATACCACCAAAACCAGTGCCAAAATTCCTTGAGGTAAAATTATGAAAATATATTTATTTTCTTTTGTTGAGGTGAAAAAATATATGAGAAAATACCAACAATATTAGTAATAAACAATGATCAGAAGTATTGTCTCTGTCATGCCTTTGCTTTGAAGCAAGTTTGTTATGGTGCAAACACTGAGTTCAATATAATAAAAATAAAAATGTATGTATTATTATTTGATTTTATGCTGTTGTCGTCACGAATACTGAGCAGAACTGGACGTTGCTTTGGTGAAAAGCTTCTGAAAATATAAACACTGCAGACACCAGAAAGCAATGCAGAATATTCAGAATGTGTTCTCAACTTTAGCTTTGATTCATTTTCAGTGAAGTAACAGCTCTGAGAAAGGTGTTGTGCGAGTGCAGGCAAAGTCAAAGATCTTGTTGCTGTCATTCAGAACCAGAACAGATGAAACCTGAGCAGCTCTTTGCTGTGAAGAGGTTCACGCTTAAGTTTCCATTATGGACTAAAAGAACAATTCACAGGCAGTTTTTAGCGAACAGTGTGCACTGCTTTCAACAAACACATATTTCTCTACAGACATCGAAAACGTCCACCAGGACAGATCAAGTCCTGCTCAAATCTTTTCCACATAGTTACCAGGGAAGAGACCTTCCCTTCCTCGAATCCTGCCCGTCCACCAGCCCGATGGATCTGCAGAGAAATAGGCAGAGAGAAATATCAGGAATCACTGTGGGAAGTTTGCAAATTTTAATTTTTGAAGTTTTATGGTCATATGCACAGTAAGGAAACATGTTTCCCTGTACAAAGAAATTGTTCCTTTGCTGTCCACAGAATGCTAATCAATGTAAAATCTACAATATGTACTACAAATGTAAAAAATCAATTATTTTAAAAGGCAGCATTTGAAAAATATAACAACAACAATACGAATAATATAACAAAAAACGGTGTGAATGTAAACTGCAAGTTATGCATGTGCAAACTGAAAAAATGTAAACAGTCAAGTTCAATAGTAATAGTAAACAGTGTGAATGTAAACAGTGCAAGTTATGCATCTGCAAATTGAAAAAATGTAAACAGTCCATGTTGCTTGCTTTCCTTTTCATTTCAACACACCTTCTTTGACGAGGTCGAACACTTCGCTGACCTCAAAGCTGATCTCGTCCGTGTCCTGGCCGACGTACTGATATATTGCCCGGCAGCGGGGCCCCTGGGGCCGAGGCTGTGGTTTAGGAGCTGGAGGAGGTCGCTGACTGATGCTCCTTTTCCTCTGCTTCCTGTGACAAAGAGATAAAGGAGCTGATGAAGAGTAAACCTTCTTTTAGGCTAAATGGTCAGACAGGGAGAGTCCCACCACAGAGAGGACATTCCGGTTTGTATATCTTCATTTATTAACTCTCTTCATGCTTTATCTTCAATGCTTTTCATGCTTTATCGTCATGGTTTCTTCATAAGCAGTATTTACAGCACATCAGCTGAGTCATACCAGAACTTTCTGTTTCAGAAGTTCACATCAACATTTTTAAAAACAGATTACTAAACATCCAGCCTCAGATTATTGGTTGTGTTGTGGGGCTGCTTAAAAATTCATGCGAGCTGTAGTTTTTGGTAAACATACAAATGAATTGTTACTTAACTCATAATCACAAAACTGCTAATAATACAGAAGCAAGTGTCGTAGTAAAAGCTCATTAATCTTGGTTAATCCCAGCAACATATTTCACTTTTTTTTGTGAAAGATAGATGAAAGAAACCTCAATTAGAGATTACATTGAGTTAAAGCATCAGCATGTTTTAAACAAAGTGCTTGCCAAAATGTGTCTGACAATTTCTGTCACTTTCAGAAACCAACAATCCAACGTGTTTGACCACTTCAGGCAGTGATTGGCCAAGTGTGTGGAGGTGTTAAAATAAAATGTTTTCATTCTTCACACTTCTGTTACCTTTTGTGTGAAAACGAGTGCAACTCCATGCCTTTTAAGAGAGACCCCACATTTAAGGGATTGTTGTATCTTATCTTGCTATGACGAACGTTTTTATGCCCTATTTATTAACACAAAACAAAGCTGTTTGTTTTAAGGCCTTTCCAGAAACTAGGGGAACAGAAGCTCATCAGGACTTTCTATAAACAGGTTTATCTCTCTCACAAACATGTAATCATTTGTTCGGACTGAGTGAGTGTTGAGCCTCACCCTGATGTGTCTTAACAACTCAAAAAGCTTGGGTGCTCTCATTCTTTGTGACTAATCAGCTCCACCCACACATGCCATGATCATCCCTTCCTTCCCTTTTTTCACATCTCAAGAAGGGATCTTTCGTACCCTGACATGCCCTGGTCAGGCACGTTGAGGAAGTCCATGTTCCCCTGGTTGTACTGGTTGTGGGCTGGGACTCGGGGGGCCCTCTGGGAACCCATTTTTGGTAGAGCTGTGCTGGGGGGCCGGCCATGTTTGTGTGGGGACGAATATGTGATATCTGATGGTGGGTTGTAAGGGGCTCTAGAAACCTTGGCTGCTCCATTCTGGTGCGCTGGGGAGAGAAAAAATGGAACGAAAGTAAAGACAAAACCTCCAGATTTCAGTAACCAGCTGCTTCTACTCAGATATCATCTCAAATTTAAGTTATATAGTGGGTTTGAAATGGTAAAGGTGGATTAAGTGTTTGGGCAATTTTTACGTAAGTAAGTAGCAACACATCAAGTAAAATGTACTGTCAAAGCAGGCAGAATGACTCCTGTCAGTGTTATATTATACTGTATTATTGGATTGTTACTGCCTGCGATGTGCATACAGCAATTTTGTTGTAGCTGGTTAAAGTAAAGCTAAATCTACAACAATACACCATATTTTACAACAAGATGATCTTGTTTTGTCTGTGAAACCTTTGTTTTCAAAGTAAATTGTAACTATAGCTGTCACATAAATGTAGTGGAGCAAAATGTACAATAATATATAAGTTGTAACTTTACCTCTGCTGGCAACATTAATTCTTCCTCCACCACGAGACTGTTGAGCACTCTTCTTGGTTGGTTCTGGGGAAAAAAAGCTTAGTTAAACATAACATTTGCATAAACAAGAATCTACAGTATGTATGGTTAGTTTCATCTTTGTAATCTTTTCTTTAATTTGCCATGCTTCTCCTTATTTCAAGGCTGTACTGTATCATTTTTTTTTTAACTTACTGGAGGACTTGGGTAGACCATCTCCTACTGTGATAGTGAGGGTCTTCCCTCCAGGTTTGAGCTGGGCCAGGTCCCCTTGACCGCTCTGAAACACCACCACCCTGGAGCCTCCTCCACCCCAGCCCTCCTTCTTCACTCTGAACTCTAGTCTGAATAGAAATGAAGTGTGTAAGTTATTTGTGTTTCTATGTAAATAAATGCTCTCTGAGTGTGTAGGTTCCTCTACCTGTCAGCGAAGGAGATTGTCAGTTTTCTCTTGGTCACCTCCTCGTAGCGTTTCAAGAGCAGACTGAGGAACTCTGTCTTAAAGTTGGACTCCAGCAGACTGTCGTACTGGACCTCATGTAAGATAAAGAAATCATCCTGTCTTGTGCTGATGAGAAAAAAAAGCCCATTAAGATCAAGATACAAAGAAACATAGGCTTTTCAAATTAAAAATTTAGAATTAAATTTTATTGGCAGTAGTTGCTGAAGTCAAATATGTTAAAGCTGTGTCAAGCGGTACTGAAAGTACAATGGTGATACTGAAAAGAGTTTAGGTTTCAAAGGTTTCAAAGTGTAAAGGCTGAGTGAAGTTGAAGTGAGTCAGTTTATGGGAAAAGTCAATGGCAGTGGAAGACATATTTAGATTGTATGTTAAAGTTATTTAACTTACATAAACAGTAATTTAAATATATGTGAGAAGTTTAGAGGGGAAATGTCTCTTTGGTTGAACTTCTATCAACTCATTGACATCTGAAACATGACAGCCAGGAGCATCACTGACACAAGACACTGTTTTTTTATAATGGCCAAATAGGTTGGAACATGTGCTTAAATTTTTTAACAATTTGTTGTATTTTATAAAGTTTTGATGTAAACATTTCAGTTACTTTTAAAGTAACTTCTAACTAAATGAGGGGAGTAGAAGCACAAAGTAACATAAAAAATGGAAATACTCAAATAAAGTGTAAGTACCTCAAAATGTACTTGAGTACTGTACTTGAGTGAATGCACTTAACTTAATATTACAAGTTAAGTTCTAATATTAAGTTGTTAGTTAAGTTTAAGTTAACATTATATTAACTTAACATAATGTAAATCAAGCAGGACGTTTTTTTGAGTTAATCATGTATAATTCATGTTTGTGGCCCTGGAAAGGTCAAGTTCTTAGCAGAGATAGAACTCAAAAGAAAATCAAATTCTGCGACTTCTCAGTTCTGCAGAACATTTTCATATGCTATATTTACTCTGCACTACTCACACAGTGGTTATTGACTGAGAAAGTAACATGCTAGTTCTTGTATTTTCCACCACAGCTTCAACCACAAATGTCAAAAGTTACTATTACCAGGTGTAGTTAAACATCTCTTGTGAACTAGAGACCTACCTGAGAGAGACACCACTGATGCTTCCAAACTCCAGTTTTCGTTTTAGCACCTCCTTTATCTGTCCCTTCTCAGGTCCTTTCTTCACCTTCTCTCGACCAATCAGATAGATGCCTTTGGGGGTCATGATCAAATCTCTCTTGATAGACTGGGTTGGGAGAGAAAAAAAGGAAGTGAGAACTGTGAGCAATAATAGAAAGGAGAAATCCACAGAGAGCCATCCTATCTTCCTGTCGGAAACCTTTTTAATCAATGTCCATTACCTTCAAGCCATTGCCAAATTAGTTGATACAAAGATAATTAAGATTATGAGCTCCACAAAACTCTGTTTTTTTCAGTATGAACGTGGTCAGAAACTAGTATTGTCCGGTGACTGTCCCTCGCAGAAACTCAAGTGAAGATAATTACTTAAAGTGCCGATATTACGCTCATTTTCAGGTTCATAATTGATTTTTGAAGTTGTTCCAGAATAGGTTTACATGGTTACATTTTCAAAAAACAACATTTTTTTTGTATCCACATAGCTGAAGATCCTCTTTCACCATGTGTGTTTAGGTCTCTGTTTTAGCTACAGAGTGAGACATCTCACTTGTTTTAAGCTACATAGTGAGGTTCAGTGCACCCCCAGAGTGGGGTGGACTGAACTGAAAGCTTTTATCATGTGGACGCAGCAACAGTTTTGTTGTCATTACTTAGAATTCGTCATGTTTGTTGTCACTACTTAGAATTCGTCATTGTTTGTTTTCATTACTTAGAATTCCTCATGGGGGCGGCAGAAACTACGCACTGTAGCTTTAAAGGGGACAGACTTCTGCTTCATTTACTGTAAACATGTCTAACATAAACTCAAATTAATTCTAAATAAACCCAACAATGCTTTGTGAAACTTCACCTTGAACCTGCGGTCATACTTGTTGACACAATCAGCGAAGTCAACACGCTCCCTCTTGGTCAGGAACTGTCGCAGCTCGGGCCTCGTCTCCAGGCCGAGGTAGTCTCCGACAAAGTTTCTGTTGATGCTGTTCTTCCTCCGCTCCTTTGAGTTGTACAGGATGTCTGAGGCTGTGTTGCAAGGATGCAAAAACGGTCAGAAACAGTCACACAGCTACAAATGTGTAATTGTGGTAGGAACACTATGGAGAGGTTTTGTCTTTGTAACTCACCCTCCTCTCTCATCTGTTCATACTTCTTCCTGGCAATGTATCTTCTCCAGGATTTCTGAATGATCCTGGCAAATGTGTCAAACTTCCTCTCCCTCATCTCCTCCAGCAGGAAAAGCTGTGGAGCATACAGCACGAGGAAGGACATTCTATTTTGTCACTTATTTCTAGTTTTGCATCAATTTGCTGTCTGTTCATGTGAACGTGTCTTTGTTAAACAAGCTCGCAGAATGTCACAGCATGTCATTTGAAGTGCTTAAAGCTGTATCTTTACAAAAGATGCAGATCTTAGTTCTGGGTAGAGAAAGTTTTCACATTATTTACTGAAACATGCAATCATTTCTAGCCACTTAGGGGCCAAGTCTAATATCAACTCCATTTGACCTCTGTCAGGGTAAATAGCTGCTCTTTAGCTGCTAAATGCTCCACTATGTTCACCAGCTAGTGTCTAACTGAGTCTGTCTGCTGTTTGATGCTACAGTGGGTTTTCTTCCGCTAAAAACAGCTGCCAATTGTTGCTGAAAACAACGCTATAAGAACAGTGAGAGTGACCCAGAAGTTTTGGCCGACAAGTAAGCAACGGTCTTCTAAAGCTCCATAAAGCACAGCGTATCTGCAGAATCAGGTGATAATTCTCTGTAGGTTCACAAGTGACCCCTTTTACATTGTCACACAGTTTTTACATTGTCATTTCATTTTTATTTTTATTTTAAAGGACTAATGATTAGTTGCAGTACCCCATAATGGTACTTCATTCACACAGTCTATGAATAGATTCTTATTGCTGATGTATTAATGTTTAAGTGGCATTTTACTGTTGTTGGGATGAAGCTAACGTTAAGCAGTTTTATTTGTAACAATGCATGATATTTTATACGCTCATTATGCTTTTTTATGCAACATTATAATCTGTAAATGATGAGTTAAAGTACAAAGTAGCATGAAATGGAAATACTAAGTAAAGCACAAGTAACTCAAATGTGTACTAAAGTACAGTTTGTAAGCAAATGCACCATGTTACATTCCACCATGGATTTATACAGATGCAAAATACAACCCGCAATGAAATATATAAAAAGCTGGTTACCGATTCCGGGTTCTTGACAAAGACCTTGGTGCGTCCCATCTGGTACTGGTCGTTGTCCATGTTGACAGAGCGGAGGAGGTGAAGGACCCCCTGCTGTTCTGGACCCCTCCAACACGGCCACGTCTCAGCTGTCAGAATGGCATACCTGGATACAAGTGCACACACACATCAACCAAAAGTCAACCACTTTGAGAGTGTGTCTGAGCGGTGTTCTTCTTTCAGGACAACACTCAGAAATAGATGCACCCTTCCAAAAAGTAATGAACTCACCTCATCAGAAACTTGTTGAAGACTCTGCGGTATGCAAATCCAGCCCTTCTCACACGAATGTTTTCCCGCAGTCCAAGGTATTCGACCTGATGCCTAGCCCTAAAATAACAAATGGAATACCATCATTCCTTAAGAAGAGTTTAAGTGTGTTTGAGTGCACACGTTTGTCACCGTGAGGACACTGACCTGCTCTCCTCCCAGTCTTTTGGTCTTTTTGTCTCATTGGGTTTGAGGCAGCGGATATAGTGCGGAGTGCATTTCATCAGCGTGTTCACTAGATCATTAGCTTGTTTCTGTCAAAAAACAGCGTGTGATCAAATTCATTGTTACAGGACACCCAAAGAATTCTTTCTTTATTGTGTTTATGCATATTTAAACTGAGGGGGGAAATGAAGGCTACACTGATTTGAGTATTTCAAGTTACTCTGAGTTGAAACTCTCACCTTGATCTTTGAGCTGGCTGTGGTTGGCCTGCCTTTCTTCTCATTGTTGAGGTTTTCAGGGAACAGGCTACAGATGAAGTTACTGTAGAAACAAATTTAAGGGATTTCCTCAGTGTACTTTTTAATTAAACTTATTATAAGTGAATACATCAGATTGGTGTAAGAGGCTTACTATTCGCTGCTTTGCATGAGCTCAATGAGGTCAGGGAATAGCACATCCCGGTTTCTTTCACAGAAGCCGTTGATATCGTATGACACCTGAGATGACATCAAACATTACAACTGCTGTGTAAACTTTAAAAAAACAATCAAACATTATTTTGTATCAACCTGATCTCACAGAATTCCGTGAAATGAACACAGCCCCTTAACTCAAAATGTGTGTCAGTTTCACAGAATCACAAAAGATTCTGTGATGGGCCCACGAATGAATTCTGGGAAATTAACACGGCCCCTTAATAGTCTGTGATTGGCCCACGGAACAATTTTGTGAAATGTATACAGCCCCTTAAGTTAAGGAAAAGGTTGTGGGTGAACAGTACGACAACGGGTTGCGTTTAGGAAAAGAAGACCGGGTTGGCCATATACAGCGGACGGGTTGGGTTCAGGAAAAGAACAACGGGTTGGTTGTAGGAAAAGAACAACGGCTTAGTTTAGGAAAAGAACAACAGGATAGGGTTTAGGAAAAGAACAACGGGACTGTTAAGTTCAGAATCAGAATTTCGGGCTTTCACACTACTTGCTACCGTTGTCGCTCTTAATGCTACATCATCTTCTCATTGACTTTACTCTAGCATTGTTTTCCGTGGTGGCCACACGGAATTTTTACACATTCCGTGCCACTACCACTTAATGCGGGGTAACAGTTTGTGATAATTTCACGGAATTCAGATTTTCCGATGCAGCTTTTGATTTAGTAGGGATAAAAAACACTTTCGGTTTACTGTGTTCATGCGACAGCAAATGTTTACTTTGTCTTGGTGGGACCAAAACCTCAATCACAACACACATCAGCCAACAAACTGTTTCAATTCAATATAATACATCATCTTGTCATTAGTGTTTCTGCTGCAGGAGTGTCAGTTTGACTGATTTCAGGTTCCTACCTTGCCAGCGTAGTGGTGTATGACAAAGCCAGAGTTCCAGTTGTTGAAATGTTCATGTGTTCCCACGGCGGCCTGCAGTTTCTGCAGCAGAGTGCCATCTGCACCTTCTCCTTTGGCATGCAAAGTGGCACACACATCATCCAGCACGCTCATTATACCAGGAGGGTTCTGCAAGGAGAGGATGGTATGTGTGAATCTTACTGGAAACAAACAATCACCACTTGCAACTAATAATACACATTTGGAAAAGTCTAGACAGAAAAGGCTGTTTGTGATCACACCTTTTTTCCTGACTTTGTCTCTGGGAATCATAGACACGCTAGTTCAGTTGAGGAGAAGTACACTTATTTCCTCTTATGAACAAGTTCAAATTGATCTGTGTAAACCCTGTATTTATTTGTTGGTTTCTTGGTTGATACTCGGTTAGTGATGCACTCAAGAGCTTACCAATTTATTTTCAATGAGGTCGCACACAATCTTGTTGTTGAAATAATCAATGGGAGTCCACTTTATGCCCTCCTGCACATACTCTTCCTGAGACAAAATTAGAAGACATAATTAAGAAAGGAGCTCAAAAGAAAACAGGTTGAAAAGCATTTCAAGGCAGTGGGTTTGAAATATTCACAACCATTTTCAGACTAGATTAAACAGAAGCTTTATAAAGTGCATTGTACCAATGTTGAGAGACACAGAAGACAAACCAAGACGTGGCAGAATTTACAACAGCAATAAAAGCAATGTAACTACCTGCTCAGCCTTCAGAGTCAGTTCAATAAAGATCTGTTGCAGTTTCTCGTTGACAAAGTTAATACAGAACTGCTCAAAACCATTTTTCTGCAGGGGAGAACACAATCTAGTCAATGTCAGATTATCACCACGGTAAAACAAATCCTGCTGTGCTGTACCATCTGTAAAACTAACTTTATTTTATTTTAGGGGATGCATATTAAAATGATGGAACTGTAAGTTGGAGGAGGACTAACCTTGAATATCTCAAAGCCGTAAATGTCAAGAACTCCGATACTGAATTCTTCGTGTGGTTTTTGAATGGCTTTATTTATGGCCTGGAGAAGACGGACGGGGTAAAGGCAGAAGGGAAGTATTTAATACAGAAGCATTTATCTCAATGTGTGTATGCATCTCAGTAAAAAGAGGATGCCATGTTCATTTAATCTGTTTTGTTGCTATTGAGATCAAAAGTTACCCACCTCCACCAGGTAGTCAAAGAGTCGTGCGTAGAGGGCTTTGGCCAGGGCGTCTCGCGTGTACGTGGCCTGCTCTGTGTTAAGGGTCACATTAATGGACTCATTCTTCCCTGACCATTTCCGGCTGGTGAGCTTGTCCTGCAGACGGTTGGGGTCAACGCCCAGCAGATAAGCGGGGAAGGCAAGCACTGGAGCATACAAAAGTAAAGTATTACAAATCAACACATGCATCAATAATGCATTTTTTAGGCTTGTAATAAAGATTCAGATGTGTTCAGCTCCAAGATTAAAAATGTACAGACTGCCTGAGTATGGATGACTGCAGTGAATACAGACGTAACTGAGTACAGTCTGCAGTAGCTTAAATTGTAGCCACTGTGGGATGGTAAATCTGCCATCCTGGATGTAAACACCAATTATCTATTGTGCAGAGAATCCCCAGGCAGCAAGCAAAGGAGAAGATAAACAAGGTGGTACTGATGTGCACAACCTCTATCAATTAGCAGGATGTCTGCCATGGGACTGCTTTGTCATGGTGAGCTCTAATTTTCTCATATCCCTTGGGGAGAAAACAGGATATTTTATACGCCAGGTGGGAATGTTTGTGCACATGCACGGATGAATGAATCCATTGGGTCTGATGTGTTGTGTCTGAATTGCCTTACTCACAGTCCGGGCTTTCCACCTGCCCATAGTTGCCTGCTTCTACGAAACTGATGTTTCCCAGGTGGAGGATGCCTGCGACAATTTGCAGCACCTGAGTCTGGTCGTCTCCTGGGATCCCAATCACCTGCATGGCTTCCTGGAAACCACAACACATGAGTAGACAGTGAGGGCAGCAGTTTGTAGCCTTTGCAACAACAACCATGGGTGTGATTCATTGGATATGTACACTGTATATATTTTTTTCTTTTTTCTTTTCACTTTATTGGATAGTGTCAGTGGATAGACAGGAAAGTGGGGAGAGAGAGAGAGGACGACATGCAGCAAAGGGCCGCATGTCGGATTCAAACCCCGGCCACTGCAAAGGACTCATGGGGCGCGTGCTCTAAGAGGTCGACCCTTTATTGGAGATATTTGACTGTCAAACCCAAATTAAAACATTTTTATTTTACTACACATTTTTTTAATTTGTGTTACTTTGGTTGGGGAATATTAAGCTACTATAGCACTGGGTTCCTTAAAGTCTGGATTACCAACCGGACAAAGCAGGCAACTCTCCCTGGGTCACAGACCTCCATCAGGCTGCTCAAAACTTCCCAGGATCACTGTGTAGCAGTTATAGACTGGTAGCATATGGTTTATGGTCTCCCTCTTGTTGGGAACCACTAAATTTCTCCAGTATATTTGTACCATAGTCTCTTGGAAGTCTTTGCTGTCATTGGTCCCATCCACCTTGTAGGTCCCAGACTGGTTGAGGTAGTAGTAGTAGTCTGGGGTCATGAGGCCCAGGCCCTCTTTCTGCTGAGCGTTGGCGCCCTCTATCATCTGGAGGACAACAGTGCAGGCAGAAGAACAGTTAAACATGAATCTTTGAGGCAGTGGGCACCAACAAAATAGAGAAATAGTTCAATTTCATCAACATGTAATTGACTGAATGAATTGTGAGCCATTAATGTGGAGCTGGTTTTCCCGAATAGGCTGTTTTTAAAGGCTGTGACTCTGACCTGGTAGTAAATGTGGAAGTTCCTCTCGTTCTCATTCTGGCTCACCACCCTCGACTTCTCCAGCAGGAAGTTAGAGATTTTGCCACCGTCTGGCTCTCCTCCTCTGCTGAACTGAATTTCAAAGTATTTCCCCTGGTAGATGCAAAAATAGGAGGTGGCAAACAGGCTGTCAGTAAATCTGTCAAATCTGGTCAACTCCATTGGTCAACAGTTGCAAAGTACGCCTACAAAGGTAATCTTTCCTCATTGTACACTCACCCTGACACATTGCTTAAGCCTTGTTAAGCAATAAATGAAAGAATGTGGTTGTTGTCTTATGTTATACATGGACGTGTGCAATACAGTTTTATTTAAGCACCGCTGGGAGGGTGCACTTGTAACTTTGTTGCATTCTTTGTACTATGACTGACAATAAAGGCTTCTTATTTAAATAAAAGATAGCATATAGAATCAACATTTCCTAAACAACTGCTGTCAGGATAATACAGTCCTCAAACATTGCAGCATTGTTTCAAATAAAAACTGTGACCTCCATTGTTGCTACATCTGTATGAGAGGGGAAATGTTCTGCACACATCTGTCTGCATTAACCCGTACAGAAGATCTATTGTGCTACATCAACAGTGACAGGAAACTTTACAACTTGATTTCTTGCACTAAAGATGCACACATGCACATCGATTGTGGTTTATGGTGTGAAATTAAAGCATTGGGACCCCACTGATGAGAGACAACAGGGAATAAAAGGAAATGTATTTTAAGCAAACCGATACCCCTGCCAGCCTACAATACTTCTTTGGTGCTTTGTAACACCACAATCGCACACTACTTGGCTCCGGGTTATTATATGTATTTTTAATACCCTTTTCTACAGTCTGTGCATACTGTACATTCAAAACACTTAAAATACTTTATTTTCCCATTTAGGTCGTTGGATTCATTATCTCTTTGAATAGCATGACCAGTAACTTTTGTTATGCTTTGATTAAGCTAAAATGATTAGTCGACTAGTGATCTATTTTTATATATATATATTTTTTAAGAAAAATATTAAACGTTTTCTGGTTTTAGCTCATCAGTTGAAAAGATGTGCTTTTTCTCTGTCTAATGGGATTTGGGACTGTTGGTCAGATAAAGTGTCACTTGTTATGGACAAAACTGCAATGCTGGCATGTTTAAGTGTTTAAAGAAATAACATTTAAAATGGGGGATTCTTCTTATTGAGATTGAAAGTTAATTGGAAACAGCAGTTGACCAAACAGTCTCCATTTATTAGCTATTCTGGAGCATTCAGTGGCATCCTGAGTTAGCCCAAGATTAAGATATTTTATCAACTGCTTCCAAGTTTAATGAACTTTTTATTGAATTGATTTTAACTCAACATGTGCGATAAGTCCTTAATGTGCCAAGAAATATAAAGAAGTGTAGCTATAATGGGTTACACATGAACTACCAGGATCCGACAAGTAAGATCTGAATATGCAGAATGGGATTTATGGTAAAGACAGTAAACGTATCATTTGAAGTTATGACTATCAAGTTTTGTATCTACTTGTCTTGAATTGTTTATTGTTTAAGTTTATTAAGGATCCCCGTTATTCATCATCATAGCAAAGACTATTCTTCCTTCATAACATTATGAAGCAAAATACACGTAGTCATGTCAGAACAATGAAAATATCCTGGATTTGATCAAACAAAAGCCACAGTAGCATGTTTCATGTTATAAAAACAACAAAACAGTAACTTGAAATAAAATATATAGTAAATTAAGAAAAAAAAAGGACAACAGAAAAGATTGACCAACAGAATGATTTTGGCTTAAAGGACATTAAAATGAATGGGAGTGGTCATGTATTAGGAGGCAATCATTATACATTTGGTCTACTCTGTTTGATTTCTAATACGTCAATGGTTCATATCTCTTTCTAGTCAAATGGTTCAATGTATGTCAGTCAATGAAATGCAAAAGACTATAACTACGGAGTAGCAGAGTCATGATTATACGTACATTGTGAAATTGTTCTGTGTTTATTTATTCGTATTTGCTGAACACTCAGTACAACCGACTTCCGCATTGTTGATGAGATGGTGTGGTCATCTCGGTTAGTCGGTGTTGTCAGGTTGTAAATGTTGTTGTTTTGTTTTTTAATGATTTTTTCTCTTAATAAGAAAACAACGCCGCCTGCTTGCAGCTCTGTGACCTCATGGTGACACTAAAGGAAACTACTCATCCTCTGGGCTCATTAATGTCTGTGTATATCTGTGCAAAAGAACATGGCCAGTAGTTGTGGAGACTTCATTCATTGCCATCTACAATGCGTTACTGCTAAAATGGCTGACAAATCTGTAAAAGCTTAAATAACTAAAATAAATTTAAACATTACAATGTTATGACATGAAAGCTCCTATAACATGTGGTGAACCTTTGTCAAATACTTCTTCTTATTATTATTATTATTACTATTACTATAATTAATATTATTGACAAACAGTGTGAGAACAATAAATAAAAAATGGTTTTAATAATTTGAATTCTTTACATTGCGTCTACAGTACATAGGTGTTAAAGTAAAGATTGTACTCACAAAACGACTGGAGTTGTTGTTGCGGACTGTCTTGGCGTTACCGAAGGCTTCCAACAGAGGATTTGACTGTAGTATGATGTCTTTTACATGCTGCAACACACACGCGCACACACGCACACACACACAGGCAGGCAGACAGAGAGACAGACAGACAGACAGACAGACAGAGTGAGACCCAACAGAAATACCTCCACACCACACTGGATGTTTAAAGGTGGCTTTGATTCATTGGTTTTTTTGTGTCTACCTGAACTTTTGACCCTCCTCCAGATACTTTGGAAATGTAACCCATGATGTATTTGGCAGCCACTGTCTTTCCAGCACCACTCTCCCCGCTACACCATTAAAAATAGCACACAACACACCACAAAACAAAATTTAAATTACAGAGTCTAATGTATCACCCAGAATAACTACACTGAGAAGAAAAACAGTGCTTTTGTGTTCACCTAATGATGACGCACTGGTTCTCTGCATCAATCATCATGTTTCTGTACATGTTATCAGACAAGGCGTAGATGTGGGGTGGATTCTCATATTGGGCCTACAGAGACAAATAAAGAAAGAAAAAAGTTGAAGGTGAACCACCGCACCACTAATATACAGTATATTGGTGATAAAACGACGAAGGGTTTTACTCACAGCTCCTTGGTAAAGTTCAATCTCTCTGTCAGTGAAATAGGGCATCTGTTTGAAAGGGTTAACTGATATTAATACGGAGCCGATGTATGTCTTAGCGGGGAAGTTCAGGAGCGCAAAGATTGTGAATCACCTCTTGTACATTTCCAATATATAGAGCCTCACCAAAATTGCCTTTTTGAGGCAAATATGGATACCAATATTTGTTATATATATAACATATTCTATATATATGCGTGAGACTTTGAGTGGGAAGTCAGGTCAAGTCAAATTTGTTCAGAATAGGACTGGGCAACATATCGACATTATATCAATATTGTGACATAAGACTAGATATTGTCTTTGATTTTGGATATTGTAACATCGTGATATGACATAAGTGTTGTCTATTCCTGGTTTTAAAGACTGCATTATAGTAAATTGGTGTGATTTTCTGAACTTACCAGACTATTCTAGCTGTTCTATCATTTGCCTTTTCCCCACTGAGTCATTATATTCACATTACTGAGAATTATTTACCTTAAATCTAAGTGTGAAGATATTTTGTCAAAGCATCAGTTATCAATACTACAATATAGCCGCAATATCGATATCGAGGTATTTGGTCAAGAATATCGTAATATCAGATTTTCTCAACATCGCCAAGCCCTAATTTAGAGGACATTTAAAAACCAAAGTACTTTACAAAGAAATTGAAATGACCTACAATTAAATAATTAGAACAAAATACATACACAAATAGCTGCAACAGATGAAATTAAAAGATGTTTAAGGTGGCTCTGAATCTTAATTAAATACTACATTGCTAACATTTGCTAATTCATACTCAGCACAAAGCACAGCTGAGGTTGATGGACATTCATCTTGCAGAAATTTGGTCATAAACCAAAGCATAGGACAAATAAAATATTGACCTGATGTCGGCACAAAATGGAAAGTTAGAGGATCCGAAAAGTTATTATGATTCATAACAATTCATTCAATAGTTGTCGTGCCATTTCACTCAAAACCACAAATGTCAAACTCATGGTGGCACTACAGGAAATGTCAGGATGACCAAAGTTAGGATCCATCATCCAGGGACTTTGAATGTCTGAACCAAATGTGTTGGCAATCCCATCAAATAGTTGTTGAGCTATTTCCATCTGAACCAAAGCGATGGGAAGGACATACACTGACATTGGCATCTGAGCAAGGCTGCTAGTCGGGCTAATAAACAGACTGTTCATCTGCAGGGATATACTGAGGACATGAGTCTACCATGTACCATGACTTCAGCAATTCTAAACACCTGTGCTCCACCCCTGATCATTACACGAAGGTTAACCACTTTACACTTCTTGATTACTGTGATAAAAGCACCTGGAAAGTCAGAGCACACCCTGCTGACACTAACCACCAGGATCCTTTACCATCTTTAATGTTTACTTATGACCAACAACTCAGAGGTTGTTTTTATGTATGTAGGAACATGGTTAAATAGTAGTTAATGATTGATGATCTACCATTAGTCATTCTTGAAACATTACAAATCTCTTGCAATCATGCCGCATTGCTGCCGTGGAGTTTTACTTGAAGTGATGTCAGCTGCTCTTGCTTGCAGATTTTATGTGAATTTTGTTTTCTGACTCTAAATATGGGTTGGAAGTTCAGCTGTGGTCTGAAAGACGGAAGTGAGCTGTTGAGTCAGACAGTGAATGCAGAAGAGGAAGAGTAAATTCATTGTATTTATGCCCTTATTTGTTTGTTTTTTTGGTTGGTCAGTTGATTGTTTTCACTGTATATATGTATGTTTCTTTCTTAGCAAAATAGTGTGAAGATGGTTAAGATGACATTTTCTTTAATCTCTCAATTTGCGGGTGCTTTTGAGTGATACGAGATAAAGGCGGGCATGTGGCTGGTGACAAAGAGCCACATTGTTGACACATAATGGTCAAACTTCCTTATCCAGGATCTAAAGGAGTCTGACTTTGTAATGATGTCAATGTAGCTGTTGCTAATCTTCCTAATGTCCACACAGTCAGATTGTCAAAATTCTGAATCAATATTTGTGACAACTACCACTAATTCAAGACAGGCCAGGATACAAAGATGTAGTCGTCCATGTATCTTTTCTTGAGGTTTTCCACAATAGCGTCCTCAGTGATCTTGGACAGCAGGACCATGTCGTCCACTCCGCTTTGCTTCACATTTTGACTCTGCCAGTGGTACTTCGCCTGAATTACACACCAGAGAGAGAGGGAGAGAGAAAGAGAAAGAGAATGAAATGTAATTTGTGGTTGACACATTAATGCTGTTTGTAAGTTGAATGATTGAATGGAAATAGTAACATGTGTTCAATATTTTAAAGTGGCACTTCAGTGATTTTACACATGACGCACAGTTTTTTGTCATGAAAGGTATGATTATAATGTTTTCTATGGCATTGGAGGGATCTTTCCGGTGTTTGAGTAAAGCTCGGCCTGCTTATGTTAATGTGGCATTTAAGGAACATCTTAATTCCTTAATTCCCTGTCATGAGTTAAAATGACTTTAGGTCAAGTACAAAAAAGCTCTTAAAACTAATTGAACTGAAGTGATAGAGAAAGAAAGTAATAAAGAAAGATAGATAGATAGATAGATAGATAGATAGATAGATAGATAGATAGATCAACATAGACAACAAAAACGAACAACCAAAAAAGAAAGAACAAAACTAGAACAACAAAAAGAAGAAAAAAAAGAAAAAACAAAAACAAACAAACAAACCAAACAGAAAAAAAAAGAAAATTAAAGAAAAAAAATATAGAAAAATAAAGAAAGAAAGAAAGAAAGAAAGAGGAATAACAGCACTGAGGACTGCAATGTACTCTAAGACCTCTAATGAAAAAGGTAAATGACAGAGACATGTTTGGCATCAGTACAGATATGTTTTAAGAATGCAACAAACTGTGGCCGCCAATTAAGGAAGCTGAGGCTGGTTGCCAAGCAACAGGTCACAAATGAGGTGAGCTCATTTTCTATGTGGGACATTTTTAGAGAAGCACCACCAAACTTTGTGTGGTGTCTGACTCTATACAGTACCTGATCACAACAACAAAGACAGCTCCAACTTAATGATTGTTGTGTTGTGAAACGATGTCTGCGTGAGCCCATTATTTCTTGTGACCAGACAGACAGCTTTCTGTTGACACCGCCTTACAGAACTATGAGGGGAAGCAGTCTCTTTTTGTCTTAGTTTTCCCTAAAAGTTGCTGGTCTGTTTGATGTGTGATGTGTGACAGCTCTCGTCATTGGCGAGGTGGTTAGGCTGTGGTCTGGGACTTCCACATACATAAACTCACAGGTACACAATGCATGCTGCAACTCAGACCCAGAGTCACCCGAAGAAAGAAATCATGCCATGACATTATAAAGAAAAGAGCTTCAGATCATAACAAACATTTAAACTTTTGTTTCATTTTGGTGCAGGTGTTGTTAGCATCATGGCCATACAACATCACTCCCAGCTGATACAGCAAAAGTTTGATACGTTTAGACGTTTTCTTTCACTTCATTTCCCTTCTTTTGTATTTCCTTTGTTACATTCTACAAACAAACCTTATTAAAAATATTCAAGAACTTAAGTGTAATATAACCACTAACCTTGCAGTAAAATTACTTGGAATTATCATAAAAAATAAGATCTTAAACCTAGCACATCAGTACAAACTTGCATTGTGCAACATGCAAGCATACTGAATACGTCCGACTAGGTTTAAGTTTTAAAGATGCAACAGACATCTTTATATAATTCATTCAATAACAGACATAACATGTACTGTATAAAGTCTTCATAATAAACAGTAGGCTATATGTGATATGTAGTGTCATTTAGTTGGAGTGTAAATCTGATTAAAACTTTTACTACAGCTTTCATTCTCTATCTTATAGATTCAAATGATATACAGTTTTAGTCTATAGTTTTTTTTTTATTAATAACAAAATGCTTGAGAAGACCAAAACCATCAGTGCGTTTCTTCTTCTCTCAGTATTTTTTGACTTCCCTTCACTGTCTGTGGCTGTCAGTCCAAAGTCCATTGCATGTGTAACTCCTACTCAAGCTATGTAAAAAAAATACACAATTTCCTAAAACAGCTGGGCACTGTAGTTTTTAGTGAATGTTACTCAAATAATAGTAAATAGTACATTTGCTGGGGATTATTTTCTGCGGTGGATTAATACACATACACATGGTGTATGTGGCGATTAACTCAAAATAAACTACAGCACCCATGCTTATTGTCATGAAGAAACATGTCACTAACTGTAAACTGAAAATTAATAAAAGTATTACACAAGGTTTACTGCAGGTATCATTATTTTGGTGAAAAATGGCCAATTTTAAAAAAGAAAGAAAGAATTTATACCTGTAGCCATGTTTTTTGTGGCACTCAAAAGAATCTTAAATACATAAAAAAACAAAACAAAAAACAGCATCAATCTCTGCCAGAAAAAACTTTTCTGATAGTTCCAGAAGATCCACTGACGTCGCTGTGACCAGTTTTCATTGAGAAACTACTCTTTAGATAGTGAACAGTTACAAGAGAGACTGGCTGTTGAGATAATAATGTAAATGATGTATGCCTTGAGAACCGCTAACAAAATGCCAGTCGACTCTGTCATATTGCGGTTCTGGCAGAGGTGAGACCCGCCAAGATCTCAATACCTCGCTGCATCCAACCGCAACTTTCTGCACAGTTATGGGAAGAAAAAAAAAAACCAAAGCTGTGTGAGCTGACCCTTTAACAGCAACCACACTCCTCAGCAGTTATTTATTTCTGAGACGCTGTACAATAGTGTACAAGCAGCCTTCTCAGGTCAGGTTCTTCTTTAACCACACCTTTGCCAGCATCTCCTTGTGACTCTAATTTTGAAAGGACAATAGCTCATTGATTATGGTACAACTGTTAAAAAACATAAAGGTGTTTAAGGTTAGAGTTAAAACACTGGCAGAAACATTGATCTGCACATTTTGGGTATCTTCACCCTTAAGAATGCTTAATAAATATAAGAGACCATTGGCTGTCCGTTATGACATCAACCATAGATTGCATGAGTTTGAGGACCACTCTGCGTGTGAGGAGGAAGTGTTGTGACAGAAACTAAAGGCCTCCCCTGTAGTCCACTTCCCCCTCTCACACCTCATCTCTGCCTCTTGTGAAACTCTAGAAACTTTGTACATGCTACCGGTTCTCTTCCTGCAACCGCCATACATTGTTTTCAGCACTATATGAGATAAATCTTGTAACCAGAGATTACACTACAGCTCAATGAGTTCATATATATATATCAATATATTCAGGATAATATATTCACCTGATTATTTTAACATGAACCCTCATTACATGTAATATGTACATGTTTGCTCTGTATACAATTTAAATCAAAATTTCACAAATCCAAATCTACATTTTAATCTAAGACGTGATCATAAATCAAAGTAACAAAACAATGCAGTTAATGTATTTGAGCTGCCTTGAGTCTCAATGAAAGGATTCATCCTGAAAAAGAGGAAATTCACTCTGCTGCTGCTGTGAAGCAGCTGAATTTCTCTGACAGACGGCCTTCTAAGAAACGCTATCCCATCGTTCGTCATGTCCCAACTGACTTCAAAGCGTGAAATACCCTTTTCTGGCTTAACAAATGGAAACTACTGAAATGAAATGCATTGCATTGTGAGCTGGTGTAACTTTTACACACAGAAATTTGTGTTAGAGATAGCAAATGAAGGCGTGGTACCATACCATCGTTCTAGCGGACCTCCTCTCGTTCTCAGATGTCCACTGTCCAGAGAGTGGGTTTATTTGTGTGGTGTTAAAATCCACAGTCCTCAGGCTGCAGCCATCACACAACAGTCAGACAGTCGGAGCCAAGAGCAGCGTGCGAGCTACAAGACATCCACTGCAACATTCAAAAAGCTACTTCCTCCCACTCCCACAGATGTGTTGTGTGAAACAAGAACTGTGCACACGCACACACACACACACACACACACACACACACACACACACCACACACACATACACACACTTCTGTATTTCTGCCATATTTAAAGTCATCAGAGCGAGGATGACATACTGACCTAACGGGCTGGTGACAGCGTCTGTATCAGCAGATATAAAGGTTTAACCGCACAATTAGTCAAACCAATTCATCTTGCTGGCAACAGACAATATTTTGATGGCATTAACAACTGCACAGTGATAATTATCTTCAATCCGTTGCCAAATGATGGTGTTTCAGTTGAGAGTTGCCGGCTCCACCCAGGCTGTGGTTAGTGTCATCAGAAAGGCTGCAGTGCTTCAAACACCCATAATAACTGATGCAGGTTCACACATAGGTGGAGGGTACACTGAGATGACAAGTGTGTGTGTGTGTGTGTGTGTGTGTGTGTGTGTCTGTGTGTGTTGGTGATGTCAAACTGTGTTGTTTTTGCTGTTTCATGTAATTTTGAGCGAGAGTTTTCAAGTACATACTGTACGATAAGAACAGTCTTTTAAGGCTGCTTTTTGGGATGCTTAATTTAAACATGAGGTTTCTTGGAGTATAACTCTTGTACATATAAATACAAGTCGTTGTTGTAACAAGATTTTGGTTGAATATCTTTGTTTTGTCATATTTATGTTTTTGTCAAGCATATGAAATAGTGTTTGACTTGAGATGAAGACAGTACATGTAAGGAGGGTAGAATAGAGCATAAAGCTAAAAACATTAAAGGTACACACTCAAATATACATGTACACACACAGTATCCACGCATACCAACTGTCCAGTTTTTGTCATCAAAGTCTGATTGACGAGAGATGTCTCAGAGCCTCGTTTAGACAAAAAGAAGAAGTTCCTGCTACTGTCGCATCCAGAAATAGATCAGCGATGATCT
Organism: Etheostoma spectabile; assembly: GCF_008692095.1. Lineage (NCBI taxonomy): Eukaryota > Metazoa > Chordata > Actinopteri > Perciformes > Percidae > Etheostoma > Etheostoma spectabile. The sequence continues at coordinate 14,062,673 of NC_045741.1, forward strand.
CAACCTCTGTCTGGATGCTGAAGTGCGTTATTTTAGCACAAGTAAGTTGAGGACAGAAAAGAATAAATGACAAAATCCTGTTTCTTAGAATCAACAATGCATCATGTTTAATCAACTTAATATTTCCTTTTAAAAAGATGTACATGGGGGACAAACAGATTCAATTTCTATAGTATATTGAACAACATACAGTACATGTCATGTTATAATTATCATGTGACAAAACAAAACAACAATTACCGGTACTGTCCCTCTTATTTACTCAGATAAAACAGGCTCACTTCTCAGTGTGAACCTTTATTATAGGCACAGGTAGATATAGAGAAAATAAAATGTTTTTCAGACACTAAAACAAGAACTATTTTCTGAAACTTTATGTGCAACTGATAAATGATACAAAAAGTGTTTCAACATGTTCAATCAGGAAAAATTGCAGGAGTGAAGTTAGCTGAACACTGATGGCATACACTGCACAAAAACTTTAAATAACGTTTCTATGCCCCACGTGGATGGATTAGCAGTCTGTTTGAGACCCTACACACTATCTGAGTACTGAACATTTGTTAAGGCGTTCCCAAAACCTAAATATTTGTTTATGCTGCCCAAATAAATAATTTTTATAATCCGAAAATTGTTAAGATGTTAAGAGCACTGGGAAAGGCCAATATATGTACAGTGCCCCTTCAGAATTTGCTATGGTATTTGACATAATTCTAAAATTTGGATGGTGATTTTGAGGCACTACTGGCCATATTAACCAGGTCAGGGAGTGTACATTAAAAAGCTTACATTCTGATAGAAATGAACAAAGGAATCCAAAGAGGATGGCTGGTGGGAGATGGGTCCTGCTCTGCAGATTGGTATTGTTACAACAGGCTCAAATTCATTTCTGAATAATTAAAAGCACATTTGTTAAAATGACAACATTTACAACAACAGTGAACTAATAGCACCAATCCAAACCAAAGCACCACAATAAAACAAAACAAAACAGCATTGCAGCTTATCCCCATAAAGACAAACTGTAGCTTTGTCTCTTTACAATGAAATGATGTGACATGTAGTGTTAAACAGAGCTACTTTCAGCGGTGTTCAGGGTGAACGTTTGTGAAGACACCGGCTACAACAGAACACAGTGGACGTCACAGTGATGACTGATCTGTTGATTCTCTGAGGCTATTTAGGATTGAGAAACAGCTGAAACTGCAATTTTTAAAATCGGTGTCATTAAAAAAATCTTCAATGAAATCAGCGCTACACAAATGCACGTTTCCTGTACGATGAATGGAAATCTGTGACCTTTAAGGTGACATATCCCATCACTATCTTTAGGGCAATAGCTGACATTGGTTTGCACAGCGGTTTTGGGCTTTTTGAGAATTCAGCACACAGCTTTACGCTGACTGTGTTGATTCCTTAAAGCAACTATAGTCAATTGTTTTTATAATACCAATGAATGAAATGATAATGTGAAAGGGGTTCCTCATAGTGATGAACTTGAAGAGAATTATCACCTAAATTTGCAGCTCCCCTTGACTTTATGGTGTGTTATAGTAAGTTTCTAATTGTTTAGCTGTTCAGCCTACAACTTTACAGTTTTTGGTTCACTCTCATTGAGTCATTTTCAGCTGCAGCAGGCAGCTGTTTTCAATGAAAATGCTCTAAGAAAAATCACTGTACACTACCTGCTTTGCAGCAAACAGCAACCATAGAATAGTAGGTGAACATAGTGGAGCATTTAGCAGCTAAAGAGACAGATAACAGGAGTTAGTAGAGACCAAAACAGAGCTCAAAGAGAGTGAATATTGACTTATATTCATCCGGTGGACACAAACATGACTCCAAATGAATGTTGCAACAACTCAACAACTTGTTTCTACTGCCCCTACATGGTCAAACAAAATCAGCTCTTATCACACAGGCAGATTAGTTCAAATGATCACAGCAGACTTAACGATGGTTTCCAACAGCCATGAATACATCAGATCTGTGCCACAAAGAAATTAGATATTTTATGGGTGTGTAAATCCATCCTCAGATTAGTACTCTTACTATAAAATGCTGTTTGAAAGCAGTATGATCAGGTGTCTTCACTCCCCCTCACTGGCCCTACTTCTGCTGGGAGAGCTGACTCAACTGTGTCTCACTGTGCTCAGTGTTTCCAGTCATAGTAAAAGTTACTAGCACTGTAGATTGAGTGGTAACATGTGACCCCCCCCCCCCAAAAAAAAACACAAAAAAAGGCCCTGTGCTGAGGGATTTTCAGATAATGACACTGAGCCAAGCTGCCACAGCCACAAAAAGCAATCCTATTATCTAAAAATGTCCTGGTTAGTCAGCACTGGCTATGCTCACATCACTAAGTGTCTCCATGTGTCTTGAAGCTCTGTTTTACTGTAGAGGTGATAGCATTTAAGCAAACTAACCGAAATGGCAAGACTAAGGCAGGTTCACTGCAGTGAGACATTTATAGCTTCCATAGAGACATCAAGTCAAATCAAAACAAACGTAAGACACACAAGACCTCTGACTGCTGACACTGTGTGCAAATCAAACTCTGCTCATACTTCAGCTGAATAACAGCGAGGAATTGACAAATATGTTGATACAGAACAAAGCAATGGCATAGAAACAATGTGGTCAAGTAACTATTAGATAACATAGAAACAAATCTTTCATTTTATAGCATGAGATATTCCTCTTCATGGGCGAAGATATCTGGCATATCATTTGTTTTACAAAGTGGATTTTTTAAATTCGTAACTAAACAAATATCACCTGTTAACATACAGGTTTAAGAGAGTACTGCGACCAGCCCTGCAGCCAAAGAGAAATGAAGTAGCACCAAAATATTACAACAAAGGGATCATTAGAAAGACAGGCAATGGAGGGAAGTTCCTCTCTCCCTCTCTCTGTCTCTCCAGGTTTCTGCAGCCCTCCCTCCAGTGGAATGTAGAACTCAGCTCAGGCTGTTATGGTCCAGCTTGGCCCGGAGAGGCGTCTGGTTTGTGCTGGATCCTGGCTGGAAAAATGGTCCCTCTTTAACAGTAACAGGACCAGGTGTCAGTCCGACAGCATTCCAGCTCAATCTCTCACCCCTCTGATAGAGGTAGTGTGAGGGCTGCTGTTACAAGGCTCAGTGGGAGGGTTTCAGGCTTACTGTGAGTGTGTACAGGAACCAGAGAGCGGACGCTGTGAGCTTCACGGTGTCAGGTCAGTGGCCCTGGCAGGTCTTGCAGCACATTTGTCTGAAATATGGCCTGCTGCAGAACTTGAACCTAAGCACCAGGGGGCAGTAGGCCACAGTGTTCACATCTTTACACTCTGCAGGAAAGACAGACATGAAGCAGCCTGATCAATGCATTACAATGACCTTTTTAGAAACTGAACAGGATTTCAATAAAAAAAAACAAGAATATTATCATTTTTATGCACCTTTATTGTTCAGACTTATACGACTTGTATGGAATGACATAAATCCTCCCGGCATTTGGCCTGTGGATTAAATGATTAATTAATTAATTAATTAATTAACTTGATAATTGAGAATATCAGATATGCCACATTTTGTATATTAAATTTAATGCAATGCAATAAAAAAGTTGTATTATTCTGTATGCGTACATACACAATAGAGAATAATAAGTCCATTGGAGTTGGGTTACAAATTTATAAAAATATTCACTTGTAAATTAAAAAAATGTATGTCAACTGTAAACAACGAGAAAAGGCCAACTACCGGATTAATCACCGATATCTGATTACAAAGACAGCTTTCACAAGCTCCATTGGCAGCGCAGACTTTTACCTTTTACCTCATTTTAAGTGAGACATTTTCAAGTTTGATGACATCCAGTTCATGATAATTGAAATTAACTGAAATTTAAAATCAATTTGTTTAACAAAACTGTGGATTTTAAAATTGTATTCACAATAAGCATGACTTCTTGTTCCATTTCAAACTCTTAGTGGGAAATGGTTCTATAATGTTCTTTCTGTGACATATGAAGAGGAGCCATGATTTGACCTCTTACCTTCAGGGTTGTCTGTACTGATGGGCAGATTGAGGTCACATTTGCTCTTGCACTGCTGCATGCCTGCTGGCCGCTGATGTTCAAGACACTCATTGGACGGCTGGCGGGAGGGGGTCAGACACTGCACCGAACGCATCTCCTGACCCAGACCACACTTGGCAGAACACTAAGAACAAAACAGACACTGAGTTGTATAAAGTCCCAGTACTACCAGGAAGAGGAACAAAAATAAACCAAAAGCCTATAGTACCTCTCCCCAGGGACCCGTCACCCACTGAGGGGGAGGGCAGCGCTGCAGGTTACAGCGTACCCTGGAGGTGGGCCGGCCATGTTTAGGGCACTTGGACTCTGGTAGGTTGTCACCACTCTCCCCGCTCTTACACAAGACCACACGGTGCCTGTAGCCAGGACCACAGCTGGGCGTACACTGCAGACAGAACAAGAGAAAAAGCAGGACAGAGAAAAAACATCAAGCGGGGCAGGGAGATGAAAGCGATGGGAGGGTGCAGCAGGGGGTCACTGCGGTCATAAGCATGCAAAAAGAAATCTTCTTAATCCACTCAACAGGGGGCAGCAGCCGTATAGGAAAGTCAAGAGCCGGCTTAGTTCCCTTAAACAGCTGGACATAATTCCTCTTGTGAGTGTGCCATTGCTACATTAGACAAGACGTCAGAGAATAGCTGTAGTGTACACTGCAGCGCTTCTGAGGCCATTTAACTTTGACTGTGAAAACAGAGTTTAGATGCAGAAACAAAGTGGGATTTGAGAAGATTAAGTTTTCAGGCCCGTGTTAAAAAGTCCTTAAAGTACAGTTTACATGTCTGCAAGGACATAGAAGACATTCAAAATACGGGTCAGAATTAAAGGTTCCCATCTGACAAGTGTAACAATATGTATTCATGACTTCAACAACACTTTTAGAGTGATGCATTTGTCTGCTCTGTGCCCCTATTGTGTATTCCATAGTTTAAGTTCTCCTACTTTCTCCTGGCAGATGTTTGGGTTTCTTAGGTTCAAGTGGAAAATAAGCTAGTGCTCCATCTGTAAGCAATTCTGTACAATGTATAGGTTCAAATTCAGCTGAGTTTACTAAAAACAGAAACTAGATGCAACATGAGAGACCTCTGAAGTCTGCCTACCTCGGACCAGTCCAGGGCCAGCCATTCAGGGGGGCAGCTTTGGTTGCTGCAGGGCTCAGTGGGGGAAGGGCGTTGGGTTGTACATGCTGAGTCGTCCAGGACCTTCTCCTCCGTCAAAGAGATCCTCCTTTTACATAACACCTCCCGTGTCCGCAGGCCGCCGTTACAGCTGCGACTGCACTCTGACCATTCTCCTGTCCACCAGCTAGCAGCAGAGAGGGGCCTTTTTATTGTTTGCATTACATAATATAGTGTGGACATCATACTGTACAAACAGGAATTACAGGTAGGAATAGAAAAGTTAGTTTTTATTTTTAATTACAGTTAAAATACACACACAAGTGAACAAAAAAGTGTTTAATTTTAATAAAGATAACAATTTGTAATGAATAAATGTGAATGTGCCTAAAGATTAATTATACAGAATATACAGAAATCTGACAATCCAATGCCTCGAAACCTGAATTAGGATAAAACATTTGTCTTTTGTATTCCATACGAAGAAAATCTTATCAAAAAGAGACTACTCACGACGGAGAGCACGGCTCAGTATTGCAGGTTCTCCTCTTCTCTTTGGGTTTGTTTTTCTTGTCACAGAAGTGGTTGTAGACGACTGAATGATCTGCCTGCTTCCTACACACCACCTGCTGTGTCTGCACACCTGACCGCAGTTGAAATAACACGAGACAAACATACAAAAAGAACATTAATAATTCATTCATAGCAATATTTTTATTTATTTGTAAAGATTTTTGGGGGGAATTTCAGGCCTTTATTTCCGACAGGATGGCTTAGAGTTGAAATGGGAGAGAGAAGGGGAATGACATGCAGCAAAGGGCCGCAGGTCGAGATGGAACCTGCGGCCACTATGTCAAGGACTAAGCCTCTTTACATGGACCCACACTCTACCACGTAGGCTACCCAGGCACCCACATCACAACATTTTCAAAAAAAGACATTTAGGAGTTCACGTTTTTTTCATCATATTTTGCAGTTAACTGGCAGTTCCAATAAATGTTGTATCCCCGAAATGAGCAACTAACGTTCAGCAATGAGCATCACAAAAATGGGGAGAAACAATGTCTGGTATTTACTGATCTAATTTTCATATATTCTTATATTATGTTCATTTGAACATCAAAACAAAAGCTCTGTAAATGAGCCAGTAAATAAAATGCACATTTTCATCTGTTGCCGCTGGCCACATAAAACAGGCGTATCATAGACATATCTTACTAAGTTTATGTACACAACATAAAAATTACGCACAAAATAGTACTGTATATCTGCTGTATCTATGATTTTAAATGCTTTTGTGTAGTGCCAGGGTTTTCTTGTTGATGATGTAAAACTGTCAACTATAACAAGGTGATAACATTTTAGGTGCTGACTTACGAGGCATTTAAACCCAAAAAATTGATCCAGTGATTTGCCGCAAGGGTTGTGCACTGGGGGGAGTGTCAATAACATGGCCCATTTGTGTAATGTGGCTGTTGTGTTCTTAAACCAACCCAACAAAGCACAAGTAGACTTAATGTTTCACAATTCCTTTTTTCCTTCAGATCGTTTACAAATCGCACTTGAAGGCAACTTTATTTCACAGGAGAGGAAGAAAAGAGACAAGTGAGACAAAGAGAGTGCTTTGCTGTTGCAGGAAACATTAAGCTATTACACAAACTTGAGTTTAGTTTTTTACCCTCAAAGTGTTTGAAACTAAACTTTTTGCCGCAGGCCGGCTGTGTTTCTTTTAGTGTCCCCACTGTGACGTAGCCTAAACATACTAACACCCTTCAAAATGAACATCGGACGGCTGCCGCAGGCTGTCTGAACGCGGCATTAAAGTCCTTCTAGAGCTGCAGCGAGACACTCACAAAATTCTAACAATGTCCCGAGCTGATAAACTGCTGCTGCATTTTACACATGCTGAAAAACATCAACGAAGGATTCAACCTAATGGCTCCATGTCTAAAATTATTTAATAAAATCCCCTTTTTTTGCTTTTTTTTTTTTACTACCTCTCTAAATGTTCAGATCCTCCTCTCCATACTATGCCAAGTGAATTTGAAAGTGGATTTATTTCTCAGAGGAGAAAATTTGCCCTTATCAGGTAAAGCAACATGGATCATTAACTCACACAGGCCAGAAAGGAAAACGGAGATTGGCTATGTGTAATATCTGCTCAAACGCCTGAACATGGACTCCACAAACACTCTAGTCCAATGACAAAAGTTTACCAAATAGACGTTTAAAGTAATTTAATCCTTAAACTTTGTGTGACATCTGCCCCAAGTGAGAAGGTTCAATCACGATGCAGGAACATACATTATCACACAACCACATCATAGCATTGAGGTTAGGCATGTAGTAGTGTTAAAGCTCACGGATAGTCTCCAGGAAATGAATGTATGTCAATGCAACGTCCTCCTGTGTGTGTGTGTGTGTGTGTGTGTGTATACCTCCAGCGCAGAGAGCTGAGCAGCGTGACCAGGAGTTGTAGTGCCAGGCAAAGCCCATCAGAGGTTCCTTGTTGAGTGGGGGGTTGAAGCGATAGTGGATCCCTGGGTTCTCCTCCCGCACAAGCACCTAAACATACAACCCAAACATTTAACACGACATGATGATGTAACTTTTGTTGACATGTTTATTAAAGACGTGTTTTTGGCTTTCTTTCCAACTCTGAGTAAAACATCAACACGTACACCACTTGCTTTGTCTCCATTTTGATGCAGGGAATTAATTCCCCCAAAGATCCATTTCCAAATGTGCATTTGTGTCTTGAGAAAGGTCCCTGACCGAAACGTTGACCGACCAAAGATAGCAATGCAGTGGTGACAAGTGTGTGCAGGATTTTTCTTTCCTTTTTCTTTGGAAATATTTCTTTCCATTCTTACCATGACAGTTAAGGTTATGTTTGTTGGCCCCAGAGCTTCAAGAGTTTCTGGTCCGTCGGTGGGCCGCCTGTAGTGGAAGGTGGTACCTGCAACATCAAACCTGCGTGGCGTGTCAATGGTCAGCTTCCCATTGATAAAGTACTGGTCCCCTTTACTCTTCAGCACTGGGACACAGAGCATAAAGAGAGGAACGTAGAAGGAGAACAGTAGAGTAGAAGGAAAAAATAAATACACTAATGTTACAAATGCAACTTCCCTTGGGATAAAGTTGTATCTTCTCTTATAAAAACAAAACAAAAAACACCACCAGTTAGTACATCAACAGCTTTGTGCTTCCTGTTTTTATTTAACTATTTACGTTGACAGGCAGTTACACTCAACATCAGCTTGAATATAATCTCACCCAGGTAGTTGAGGGATATGTTGAGCTCTTGTATGTGGATGAACACTGATCCTTTAGGAATTTTGACCACTTCTTCATAACCTGAGACACACAAAGTCAAAAAAGTAGTAAGTAGTGTTTAGCTCTGTGTTTAGCTCTGTGGGATGCCGATGGACCAAGCAGAGGCTTCAGATTCCAGCTGCATTCCTGGGCGGCCGGCCTCAGCTACTCAGCTCTTTGCTAGAGAGCGTGAACTCCGCCAAGAGCCGGTTTCTCCTCTCTTTTTCTCTATATTCCTGCCATCTGTTTTGGTCTCTTGTCCTCTTTTGTTTTACACTCATCTCACCTCCGTTATCTATACAGTATATATATATATATGGTTTGTGGGGCTGAAATATCAGGATAAGTGAGATGGCACATTGCAGCTTTAAAAGTAAACTTTCACACCACAATTTGTTATCAATTAATGAACAAAAAGTGGACTGATGTTGTAGTTTTTGGTCCTCAAACTTGAATTTGAACTTGACTATCAATGAACTTTAAAATCACTGGACTGCAACTAAACTTTTAACATTTAATTGTGGTTTGGCTTGGCATTTACTTTAGCATTAACATTTATATCAGCACCATCATCTCTCTCCCCTCTGCCTCCATTGGTTAGATATACTGTGTGATAAAGATGATAATATTATCTGACAACATTTTTGAGTAATAGTAACAAGTAACAAGCAAGTTTTTCTCAAGTGGAGTTGACCAAACTAAATATTTTGTAATAAAGAACACTAAGTTGTCATTTATTTCTGAGCAATGTGATCCCATAGAAATTCCACCTCCGAACTTCACCTGAAAACAAAGCCATTTTCCTAGTAAATACTGGCTCAGACAGACGTGCCTTTTGTCGGCCGCAGCATATTCTGTTCAACTGGACCATCTGTTCCCTGGTCCTTTTTCTACTTCCAACACCTCCCTCTCCCCTTGTGTTTCTCTCCTCTGCTCATTGTCAGACCCCAATCTTGAGCAGCAACAAACCCAAAAAACAAAACAGTGACCAAATGACACAGCAAACAAGAGAAAGAGATCTTTCCACATTGTGTTTGAAGATTTACATAAAACATACGAGAGGTGAGATGATTGAGCAGAAGGAGTGGGAGGATGAAGATCGGACTGGATTGCAGACAGGAAAAGTCCCAAGAAAAAGCAACTCAGCTCAGCCACTGCAGCCCTGTAAATAACTCCAGCTTCATTAGAGGAAGAAGGAATAGAAAAAGCGCTTTGACCACAAGAGGAAAGGAGAGGTTTGGCTCGTGACCTCCATGTGGAGCTGTGTGAGGTGGGACTGACCCTGCTCTGGTCTTCTAGATGGAAGCTTTGAACATTAGAGGGACAGAGTTTGAGGTTCTTGGCAAATGTGTGAGACAAGTGTAAACTTCTGGTAACATTCACAAACCTGTGTAAACCTTAAGTAACCCCTCACCGTCTACCAGATGCACAGGCTGGGCAGATAGAAATAGACTTTAAAGGACATTATTGCATTTAAGATGAGAGCACAGAGCAATGATTGAATAACAGCATTTAAAAAAAAAAAACAACTCAGCTTTCACTTTTCTGGGATGTAAGGAACTCCATTAGTCATTTATGTCATTTCCCCCCTGTTTAACAAGGTATGTTCAGACCATGATTAAATCACTTAAACAAAATCGAGAAGCGCTGACTAAAGGCTTTAGAACTTCAGAAGAATCGTAAGCTTGTTAAAGACACGGCTAAGTGATTCTGCCATTCATGAATCGTTCTGTGTCCAGAATAAACCTACAATCCCGGCCTCTGTTTGGTTAGAGACAAGACATGTGGTATTGTAGCTGTGACTAAGTCAACTGAGTTTAGACTTTTAACTCAAATTAACTCAGTTTACTTAGGTTTTAATTGGCAAAAAAGCATTTGGGAAATCCTCATTATATGGCAAAAAGTATGTGGACAGTAGTACTTTATAATACCTTGAACCCTGATTTGAGCCAGGCCTCACTATCTTGCAGCCGAATGGGAACAAATCCCTGCAGCAAGTTCCAAAGTCTTGTAGAAAACCTTCCCAGAAGCAGTTATAGCAGTATATAAATAAGTATGGTCATGGAATTAGGTATTTAACGATCACATATGAGTGTGATATTCAATGGCTGCACACTTGTGTCCATATTTTGGTGCTAAAACAAAAAATGCATATCGTAAGTTGGAAAAAGTATTAACTCTAAAATTTTACATAATTTATTGCTTGCACTGGTGGTGCCCAACTACTGCAATGCATGCTGGGACTGCAGCTCATTAAAGGAGTACTCCATTGTTTTTAGGTTTTAAGGTCAGTTGATTTGTCACTACACTATCTGATGCACAATGTCTTCTGTGTCCCTGGTGGGAGGTTTCGAAACTATTTTTGAAACGTTACAAAATTATTCTGATGATGATGTGATAGGCTTGGAGACACATTTTTAACAAGAAGCTTACATTACAAACCGCAGGCGTGGAGTTAGAAAGACATGAGCCTTTACCACGCACTAGTTGTATTTACTAGGAGCCAGCATTTCTTTCTTTTGTAGTGTGACCCATACTAGGAAATATCAAAAAACAGCAAGAAAATCTAAATCTCTGCTTCATCACTTTTGACAATTCTTTTAATTGGTCTTTTGCAATTCCCCCAACCTTTATGGAAGTCCAATTCTAAATCCCTGGAGCACGATTTTCAAAATATCACTGAGAGTGGATACCGTACCGAGATCTCACAACACACAACTAAACAACCTACAATTCAACTTCAGTTTTACTAACGGATTTCTTTAGGCCAACGATAATGTCGGATATTTTGAGGGTAGTTGATACCTCAACTGGGGTTTTCAGGCTGGCCTGGTCACTGTGGTGAAAAACATAGCTGCCTGCTCAGGGTGCGTCCCTTCTGAGGAATCCTGGAAGAGGGTGAGTGGTGTTGACAGTTGGGTGAGAGCTCTGAAATTGGTTTTGCAGGGAGAAATGTAACCCAGAATGGATCCAAAAGCAGCAGGACCTCAAGCCACACTGGTCAGACCTCACCTAAATCTGTCTGCCACGTGTCCCTGGGTGGTAGATGGAGATATATATATAGCATATGGTATGTATATATGTATTTGAGCCTCCTCAGTGCTAAGAGTTTTCAGGGAGTTATTCTCTTTTTCTCAAAGATATGTGGAACTTTTATTTATAGACCCAAACGTGTGGCAGGCATTTTTCTGTTGTTAAACTTGGTAGCTTTCTTTCCTCGTCTACAAGATGTACTTGCCGTGAACATTAAGGGTTTATTCAGGGCCATATACTTTTCTCTATGTATATGCTTCCCCTTCATGTCACGTAATTAGTAGACATAATATATTGTTTCCTTTGTATGCAAATAATACCTAATTATATCTGATGTAACAAGGCCTTCCAATAAGACTACGCAGAAATTGATTGTAATATAACACAAATAAAAATTGTGTCCCCTGTGGTCACGAAGAAGCTGCTTAATGTAGACAAAATGATGGGTAAGACTAGAAACTGTTACTATATGTAACCCCAACTTTAATTCTGGGCTACATTTACTATAAACTGTTGAATATACACAAAATGTATCCGAGTCCAACACGTGCTGAAATAAATGATTCTCCTGCAGCTTCGAGTAGTTTTGTTGGCTTGAATAAATATCAACAGTAGGCTGCTGTAAACAGAGTTTGCACGTCAACAGACAATTATGTGATTCATTTTGAATGTCTGAGGTATCCTAACTCACATTAGTCAACTTTCCAAGAGGCATTTACAGTCCAGAGTATCAGAATCCAAATGTTGCATGTGCACATTTTTGGGACAACATCTTAAGTTAAATGCCTCACATTAACATTACCTGATCATTAGGAAAGCAGAGATTATCCCAAATCTCACCCCCCCCCAGGTCTTACAGGAAATGTATGAGATGCTTGCGTGTTTTAGTTCTGTACCTCCTTCAGGCAGCGAGTCATTGAAGAGTCCCTCCGCAGACATACACCTGCTCCCGTCACCCCCACATATCCGGCAGCGGTCCTCACGTACATCTGAGCCGAGGACTCGGTCACAGCCTACGTGCTGCAAGAAGAGAGAAATGAGTGAGCTGCAGGGTCACTCAGGGTCAAGGGGCACAATCAGTAAGTCGAGAGGTGTCAGAGGCCGGGCTGAGGGATTACCTCTAATGTCTTCCAGACCACTTTTCCAAAACACAGAAATATCAGATGCTCAGTCCAGATGTGTTTTCTGATCCTGTGCAGACATAATGCTCTTAGGTTGCTTAACTCATAGCTGTCGACATAAATAAGTTTCATGATGAGTGAAGCAGGTGGTTTTACTCAACCTCTTTAACATTTAACTACACCTAAACAAAAGTGTAGAGAATGAATGGCAACTGCTCTCACACTCATATATTCATATGGCAGTTGCTTATTGTAGAGAGGGATAATGAGGCTTCAGTTTATTATTACTTTTACACTGATTAGATCACAGTTCAGAACTAAAACAGAGTTGAAACTATGATTCACCCCATGGTTATCTGGTGGCTTTATATTGTGGGTAGTGGTGAGTTATTAAAGGTTTAAATGATTTAGGTCCAGACTAGTAGGAGGCCTCTATATATATATATACATATATATATATATACACAGGCCAAAAGTTTGAACACAGTTATCCTCAGCAGCAGAGGTGACTCTTGGTCTTCCTTTCCTTCCTCATGTGAGCCAGTTTTGTTGTAGCGCTTGATGGTTTTTGCGAC
>NC_045741.1:14075917-14075999 GCF_008692095.1 Etheostoma spectabile
GACACATTCAAAGTTTTCGCAATTTTCCGGACTGACTGACCTTCATTTGGTAAAGTAATGATGGCCACTCGTTTCTCTTTAC
>NC_045741.1:14076009-14076125 GCF_008692095.1 Etheostoma spectabile
GGTTCTTGCCATAATATGAATTCTAACAGTTGTACAATAGAGCCTTGAAGGAGTTTTGATGCCTTCAGTGATAATCTACACTGTAAATAGTCATGAAAATAAAGGAAACACATTGA
>NC_045741.1:14076135-14084293 GCF_008692095.1 Etheostoma spectabile
GGTGTGTCCAAACTTTTGGCCTGTACTGTATATCAGCTTTAAAAGTAAACTTTCACACCACAGTTAGTTATCAAATAATAACCGAAAAGTGGACTGATGTTGTGGTTTTTGGTCCTCGAACTGGAATTTGAACTTGACTATCAATGAACTTTAAAATCACTGGACTGCAACTAAACTTTTAACATTTAATTGTGGTTTGGCTTGGCATTTACTTCAGCATTAAAATCTATCTCAACACCATCATCTCTCTCCCTTCTGCCTCCATTGGTTAGATATACTGTGTGATAAAGATGATAATATTATCTGACAACATTTTTGAGTAATAGTAACAAGTAACAAGCACGTTTTTCTCAAGTGGAGTTGACCAAACTAAATATTTTGTAAAAAAAAGAACACTAAGTTATCATTTATTTTCAGAGCAATGTGATCCCATAGAAATCCCACCTCCGAACTTTACTTCTTTACTCACAGAGTAGTACAGCTGAAAACAAAGCCATTTTCCTAGTAAATACTGGCTCAGACAGACGTGCCTTTCGTCTGCAGCACCATATTCTGTTCAACTGGACCATCTGTTCCCTGGTCCTTTTTCTACTTCCAAAACTTCTCCCTCTCCCCTTGTGTTTCTCTCTTCTGCTCATTGTCAGACCCCAATCTTGACCAGCAAAAAACAAAACAAAATAAAACCGTGACCCAATGACGCGGCAAACAAGAGAAAGAGATTTCTCCACAGTGTGTTTGAAGATTTACATAAAACATACGAGAGGTGAGATGATTAAGCAGAAGGAGTGGGAGGAAGAAGATCGGACTGGATTGCAGACAGGAAAAGTCCCAAGAAAAAGCAAGTGAAAGAGAAAAAAGAAGGGACATGGGGAGCAAATGAGACAAATGGATGTTAAGAGTCAGAGAAGGAAAAAGAAAAAGAGAGAGACAATAAGACTGAATGAAAGCCTGCCTGCAGTGCAGACCAACTAACAGCTGAGCTGGAGGGTCACAGAGTTCCTCCGGAGCAGGACAGGCCAGGGGGAAAACAGAGGAGAGGTGGAGGAGGACAGTACAGAGAGATGTTGATAAACAAAATCCCCTTCTGGATAAGTTCAGCCTTCCTCAGCCCCTCTGTCTATATAACCTCAGAGACACTAAAACACAGCAAGATAATGGGGGGTTGGGGGGGGGGGGCTAAGAGGCAGAAGATGGGGAACAGAAAAATAAGCTCTTTTAGCACTCAGCAGGGAACCTCAAAACAACAAGCTGGAGGTTTTTCCTTCTTCTCAAACATATCTTTTTCTCCCCATCCAAAACTTCTACTTTTTGGAGAAAAGCTACATCCAAAATAGACAACTGACAGTGGAACTGACAACAGATTGGGAATCAACAGCATCCACATGCCATTAGCCTTGCTTTTGGTCTATGTCCTTTAACAAATGGGCCATGTGGGTGTCAAAATGGGTTCCAGGAGCTAGTTGGAGCCTGCTCCTCTTCAAAATGAACAGCAGTTAGATGTTTTGTTATCATTAACAGCTGAGATTAAGAGAGAGCATCGGCAATGTGAATTTAAAATCGCTGCCAGAGTTAAGACAGATTCTCAGTTAAGCAGCTGATAGTGATGATCGTCAGCAGTCAGTGTGTATACTAGACAGTGGCTGCTGTCCAGAGTCTAGAGAGCAAGTATAAACAATATTATCTCAGTCTTGTACTGATCCTCTATTCTGCTGCTTCAGCTTGCATGGATGCTTACAAACATGTGCACGTGCACAGGCACGCACACACACACGCACACACACACACACACACACACACACACATCTTATCTCACCTTACACTCTCCATTTACACACAACGAGAGAGTCATCTCGGCAAAGTGTGCCATCCACCACGGCTGGAGAACGCTCTGTGTAGAAGTTGTACCCTTCTGCCAGGCAGTTGAGAGAACAGGCTTCACCCCACCTACACACCCACCACACACACACACACACACACACACACACACACCACCACCCCACACACACACACACACACACACACACACAGAACATTCAGGGAGCATGGCATACATCATCAATATATCAGATCTATCAACAGTATAGCAAACACCCAGAAACACATTCAAGCTCAGGCTCAAATGTAACTGCAGAACACATGTACTGTATACACAAATATTTACACTATATACACAAACGCACATGGTCGCATGTGAAAATGTTTCATCAGAAAGACGCATTCTGAAAGATTTTTCACAAGACAGATGTCACGCACAAAAACCTTTTAATTTTTTTAGTTTGTTATTATTAATTTTACTATACTTTGAGGCAAACAAATCAGCTTGCTAGCTTGTGGCCATTATTCTGCAGCAAACTGTGCTGAATTTGAATGTGGGCTAATGACAGCAGTCAAACCTCAAAAAGCAGGGCAACTGCCCAAAAACTGAATTCCTGTTACACGTTCACTCACAGCTCGTAGGTTATTTTTCAGGATTTATTCCAACACAATTTGTAATCTACAGTATTCAATGAGACATGTGGTAAATATTGTCATTCTAACATGTGTGACTGGTTGCAAGTCTTTTGCACATGTTCTGCTGAATGCATTGGGTCCTTATGAAGGGTGCAGAGAGAAAAGGCAGGATGAGAAAGAGAAGAGTCAACAGGGGGAGTAGGAAATGTTTTTCAGTGCTGACACCCAGAGAACAAGCAGCTGAATGTCATTAGGTCCTTGCTTCCCTTAAATACACACACAAAGGCAAAACTACCAAAAACTCCTCAATGAATGTACTGCATATATGCAAATGATACTCAATTTAAACTGACAAAAAATTGATTTAAAGAATTAAAGAAAGACATATCTTGACATATATAAATACAATTCACAAAAATATGCTTTTTGTTCTTCCATAAAATGTTACAGAATAGTAAAACAAACACATTAAAATGTCCCTTAGCCCTAAGTGATGTATTCCGACAACTTTTTTGCCCAACCAACAGTTCAAAATGCAAAGATATTTACTGTCATATAAGACACAGAAAGGCAGCAAATCCTAATCTCTGTGAACCTGGAATTAAAACACTTTGGGCATTTGGGCCTAAACACACACACACACACACACACACACACACACTTGCTAGAGGTCTTCTTCAGCCAAGTGCTATTTATCCTTCATTCATCTGTGCAGCTTGCCAACAGCTCCACTATTTGAGTGGCTGTTGACATCAGTTTGGGCTGTGTTTGTTTGTGCTGGCAGCGCTGAAGCAGGTACAGTATGTACTGGCAAGGAGAGAAAGAGAGAAAGAGACAGTGTATGTACTTGCATGGTCTGCAGCAGAGCCTGACTGATACATTGGCAAACCAAAATTATCAGCCGATATTAGGTATTTCTCAAGCTATCGCTCCCGGGATTTATAATGGCCGATAAAAAATAATTCATCAAAATCATATATAATGACAAATAAATGATTCTGATAAATTAGTATTTAAAAAGTAAAATAAAAACGGATGGTCAACCATGTTATGATTGTTGGCATTGTATAGTTTGTCCACCAGAGGGCGCTCTACAGCGTCCCTGTTGGCACCACTCAGATTATTTTCTTTTGTTACTGTTTTTGTTCAAAGAACTTTAAATTTCATACCTTAAGTTTGTATTTTTATACATTTTATTTATCTGAACTTTAATATATTTTGATGTTCCTCTGTTCTAAATATTCATATTATTTTTGTGAGAACTCATAAATAACTACAAATAACTAATGTTAGGGAAATCTGTTTGTATTTTGTTACGCGTTTGTTTATGTTTTTTTAAATGTATATTAGCCGATATATCGGAATATCGGATTTTTAAATAACCCAATACTTGTGTCTGTATTGGCCTTAAAAATCCATTATCGGTCAGGCTCTAGTCTGCAGACAACAAAGTGGTTAGACCACGGAAAACTACAATTCCCATGGTGTCTAGCTTTGGCCAGGCAGTATTGGCTTCCAGCAGTGTGTGTGTGTGTGTGTGTGTGTGTGTGTGTGTGTGTGTGTGTGTGTGTCATAGCTTGCAGCTTGCAGGGTGTGATGTATGGAGTGTGAAGGTTGAACGTGAAAGCTGTTGGACTGAGAACAGCAATGTGGAGCAGGTTTGCAGCTTATACGAAGGACCTTTTTTAATGAACTGTCCTTGGTTGCATGAGCTGGGAGAGAAAGGCTGCCTCTGTTCTAAGTGTCGGGAGTGAAAGAGAGAGAGAGAGAGACAGAGAGTGCATAATGGTGATCTAAATAAAGTGAAAGGACAGACCAGAGCAGAGAAGACAGAAAAGAAAGAAGAAGAAAAGGAAACTGTCTTACCTGAGTTAGAGGGTAAAAGTTAAACAAGGAAAGTTGAATTGAAAAGAATTTGAGGAGAGTGAGAGGGCTGCAGAGGACAGACTAGGGGCTGGGCGGTGTGATCTGACCTTAACGCAGGGCAGAGTCTATGGCACCATTCCTATTTTAACAGCTGCAAGGGATTTCCATTGTAAAATCAGCTGACTCGATGAAAGGAGCACTTGTTGCCTGAAGTTGGAATTGGCTGGCTGGCCATCTCTGTAAGCCATTATGTTATTGGAGGGCTAGATTAAAGGCAGTTATGTCGTTGAAACTATTTATCTTTCACTTCCAGTGTAGTTCTCATCAGAAGCGAGGAATTCTCGCAAGGCATTGTGGGAATGCATGGCTCTCTGCAGCCAGCATCTGTTGGCCAGATAGGAGGGAGTGAGCAGCTTTGATTCACTTTCTCCTCTATCTCTCTCTTCCAGCGCACACACACACAAACACGCACCCTTAACACACACACACACACACACACACTACTCTCTCCTGACTTCTGTTTGTCTCCTCATCTTAACTCATATCTTTATGTCCATCTTCATCTGTTTTAACCAACTTTTTTTCAAGTGTTTTTCAAGAGAAATGGAGTTAATTTGTTAACTAAGGTTCGGGAGCAGGGCCACGCCTAAACCACACCTTTAATCACCAGACAAACCTACATATACCGTGCTGCGTAGCCAGACTTGCGTCTCTGATTGCTTGCCGCAAGACGGTCGGCTTTTCACGCTCCCGTGCGTGGATCCGGAGCTGCTGCTACGCTCACCTGGAGTCCTGGACGATTTGTAGCCTCTATTCGACACAGGACATGTTTCAGTCACGCCGCAGCGGTCGGATCCCGTCATTTGTCTCAACGGCGCGCGATTGAGATTGCGGTTTGCGGTCGTCATGCCTCGCTTCCCCATCTACTCTCCTCCGCCGACCGGTCCCTCCGCTTCCCTCGGCTTCGGCTTTTGCTTCCGCGGCGTCTCGTCTCCTTCCCCTCGTTCCTTGGGGTCGGGATATCGGAACCGCGGGGATCGCATTTACCCTCTCCTCGTCATCGCCTTCCTCCCGTGGGGCGCATCGTGGCGGCTCTTCCTTGTCTCCGTTGCCACCCCTAGGCAGCAGCCCCCGGGCCTCCGCCCCTCCGGGTTTGTTGCAGGCGTCGGCTTCGGCCGGCATTGTCGCACATGACGTCACGGTCCTCGTCGGCCACGGACCGCATCTCCGGCCCTCGGCGGTGGTCAGGTCGTATTTCCCCATGGGCCTGCTCCCTCTGTCTGTCATGTCTCAGGCGTTCTCTGCCTTTCATCCCTGTGTTCGCAGGCTTCCGAGACCCTGCGCACATGCATCCCTTCATCCCTTCATCCCTTCCTCTACCCTTCCTTCTGCTGTCCTGCCGATCGGCTTCTGCTCCTCCCTTTCTCTGCTGGCCGCACTGCATTGCCGCTCCATCCCGCTCGAGGGGACCTTCCTCGTGTTTGCCGATTCTGGCCTTCTTCTTTGCTTCTGGTCTTCCCTCCCCCCCCCCCCCCCGTCCCCCCCCCCCCCCCGTCCCCGCATCCCCTCCCCCCCCCCTCCCTTCCCCAACTCCCTAATGCTTTTGCTCCTTGTGTTGTCCACTTTTTCTCCTGCCAGGGCTGCTCCGGTCGCTCGGCCGGCTTCGTCGGTGCGTTGGCCTTCACCGGTCTCCCCTGCTCTGCTCCGGCTTGTTCTCTGGCTCTTGGTTTGAGTTTTGTTGTTGCCGATTTCCCCTCTAGCCCTTTGAGGTTTCCTTGTGTAACGTTGGAGGCTTTACACGTCTGATGTATTGTTGTTATTGTTATGTATTCCGTGTTTGGGCGCGGGTCCGGGTCTCCTTCGTCGTTCCGTGACCTAGGGGCTTACCCCATTGTTGGCTTCCTTTCTTTTGGGGGCACGAATGGTCTCGAGTCTTACTCATTTAACACCTACTAGCCAGCCATCAACTACATCGGCTCCAGGCCGCCAAGGCACCTTCACAACACCCACTTTTCACTATTCCAAAATGGCCACTTGACTTTTGTTTCAGAAACAGCATTCTCTGCATTTCAGCCATATCACCCAAACATTTCCACATCGTCGCAGCATCCACAGTCGCTAGATCAGGCATCTGCCATCAAACCATTCAGTTCCCAGGCCGCAGGTCATTCCAAGCACACCGGTCTTACTCACAAACTATGCAACGATTTCAGTCAAGCCCCCACATCAGTTTTACACAATCTGACACTTTTGGGGTCTGTAAACTATTCGGGCGAAAACTGCTTCTGAGACGAACCCCCCATCCTGAGTCTCTTCCACCCGCCTCAACATCCTCCCGAACCAGCCATCAGACGACATCACATCAATTTCGCACATTCATAATGTTCATTTGCACATTCATAATGTTCATTAAATCTTTACTAACATGGTTGTGGCGTGGTCCATGCTAGTGAAATGGAGTTAATTTTTACTAGGTTCGGAGCAGGCACGCCTAACACCAACCTCTAATCACCAGACAAACCTACATATACCGTGCTGCGTAGCCCAGACTTGCGTCTCTGATTGCTTGACCCACCCTCCCTTACCCTCTCCTTTCGTCCATCTTCCATTCCTGTTGCCTTCTCTCTCTTGTCTCTTCTAGGTACCGTCTGGGGGGTCTGTAAACTATTCGGGCGAAAACTGCTTCTGGACAGAACCCCCATCCTGAGTCTCTTCCACCCGGACATCACACATCCTCCCAGACCAGCCACAGACGACATCCCAATCAATTTCGCACATTCATAATTGTTCATCTGCACAGTCATAATGTTCATTAAATCTTTAACTAACACATGGTTGTGGCGTGGTCCATGCTAGTGAACACTTTATCGTAAAAAATAATCTCATACTGTCTGTTGGAAAATATACCTCTGTCTGACATGCTCCATTGTAATGCACCTGTCTCTTTAAGCCCCCCTCCCGAAATGCCCAGTCTTCTCTAATTGGCTTGCAAGAAAATATGCCGCACCTTGGCTAAGGTAGTTCTTAATCTGTGGGTGGGGATACTCAGATGGGGGGGCGGTATATTCTAATGAACCTTATTGTGACATAGCAATGGGAGCCTTATTTGAATGGCTTGTTGAATCCTATGTTTTTTGATCTACCTCACAAAAAAACTATTTTACAATTTTGTTGATTGGCAGGCACTTCAGATACCCAAATGTATGCGCACAGGCACTAAGAAGTTCTCTTTAAGTTACATTACTGTGTAACAAATAGTAATAATAATTAACAGTGTGTACATGTTTTACCAAAAGTGAAACTACACATCATGCAAAATGTCCCCCTTTGACAGTTATCATTATATATTAAATGGCTGGGTTATCATTAGCTATGCATTTAATTGTAAATGTAGACCAACTTCTGAGGGAAATATCCACTATGTTCACCAGCTAGTCACTTACTTTGCTAGTCAGGTAGCATTGGGCTTAGTTTTTTCCTGAAAACATGTCTGCTGCTAAAGAAGGTGTTGAACTAAAACTGTAAAGTTGCACGATATAAAACCAAAACAACACTCCATAGAGAACAAAGAGGCAATCTGCAGTATAGATCACCATGGTGCAAATAAACACACACAAACACACACACACACACACGCACACACACTGTAGATAGTTACACGCACACTCACATATATCTCACACAGAGATCAGTTACTCACGTACCTCCTCTGTATGGCTTCCAGGTGTAAAACTTTCCCCGGAAAGGAACGCTGTCAAAATCAGAGCACTGAATCTCCCGGAAATCCCGAGAGCCTGCAGGGCAATCCTGTAACACGCACACACACACACACAAACACACA
>NC_045741.1:14084303-14088830 GCF_008692095.1 Etheostoma spectabile
CACACACATATACAAACAAGCAAAGTCCCATGCAGTGACCACAAAGAAAACAAATGCAATAAAATCATATTCATGATGTTGATTACTGTATGTTGATCATTGATCATGATGATCAATGATGATGTTGATGACAATGAGGAGCAGATATACTCACATCAATATTGCAGGACCTGAAGCGCTTTCTCTCCCCCAAACAATATTTTCCACCAATAGTTGGCCTACAACCAAACACAAAGAGAATAAGTCCAGTCAGTCACATCTGAGTACAATTTAACAAGATCTAACCTCCATCACATCCCCACACAACACTGGCTCCTGATCTCTGCTTTGTCTGCCTTCATCAGTGTGTTTTCAATCTCACTGTCTGTCTCTTGAATTGCTTTATTGTCTATCACAGACCTTGACACCTCTATACCTCTACATAAAAAAACAGCTGAGAAGGAAGCCAGAGCAAGCCACCGTCAAATGGCTGCCTCTGCTAAACTTTCAACAAATTTAAACAGAATGGAGTCAAAGCAAATGTGCAAACAATGCTTAAAAATGATGCAAAAGAAGGCTGTTGGCCTCATGTTCACTCTCATTTTAATCAATTTAAGATGAAGGATCTGGTGACTGTGATTCAAAAGCAAGTCTGAATTATTTTATACAAGATAAAAACAGTGGCACTGCTGCCTAGAAATGACTCTCAGCCCTGGTGCTTTCTGCTTTGAGTTTGCATGTTTTTCCTATAATTTTTCATAACAGCAGTGACAATAAGCAGTATGTGTAATGTGGATCAGTCATTTATCGGTATTTGAACCATTCAATATGGCCACTTTGGGCACAGATGATGGCTCACTATATATATATATATTTATGTGTGTGTGTGAATAGTTTACAGAATAAAAATAGAATATCTTATTTCCATTGTGGCCTTTTTAAGCCTACATCACACTCGGGGTTTGATGTTTTGATTGTAAATCAATGCCCAAGGATATCCACCTGGCCACCAATGAAAACATTACAATTATTTACAAATACTCAACTGAAGAATTTATTGGAATTAAAGGGGTACTGAGAATGTAGAGGAAGACAGGTTCACAAATGTCCCAAATGTATGTTAAATTCATTCCATTCTAAGGCAACATCAAGTAAGTAAGTGAAAATCTACAGTCCACAGTTTAAGCAAAAATGTTCAGCTGAAGCTAATTTGAGGCTTCACCAGAACAAGGAAGGACTGTGGATTACTATCCCCCTAAGTCTTTCATATTGTTGCTCTATAAAGGTATCTGCAACAAGAAGAATGCATTTCAGACTCGTCCCTGTTGAGGTCCATACCTGGGGCTGTCACAGTGTCTGATAGATGAGGAGACTCCTCCTCCACAGGTCCTGCTACACTCCTCCCATGGTGACCACAGACCCCAGCCCCCGTCCACGCCCTCTGGACGAGTCCCGTACACCACACACACCCTCTTATAGCACCACTGCAGCATAAACACACAGCGTTAGTATGTACTGCTTTTATATTCTTGTAAGAAGCAGGAGAACCAGTCCTAGATGAACATGTCAATAATGCTTTAACTTTAAAAAATAATAACGTAATAAAAAGGTTCATTTCAGTATTTACCCCTTTCTCTATGGTGTTGGTCTGACAGATGGTTCCCTCTGCAGCGGGAATGCTGCTGGTGATACAACGGTTGCTCTTGCTCATGCACCAAAGTTCACTGCAGACTTCCTGTGTGTGTGTGTGTGTGTGTGTGTGTGTGTGTGTGTGTGTGTATGTTTGCGTGTGTGTAAGTAGGATAAAAACATAGGAGTGAGAGACACAACCTGTCAGAATGTTTCTATATAAGCTCATTATAAAGACACAAGAGCAGATACACTCTTGTTC
The DNA here is from genome assembly GCF_008692095.1 of Etheostoma spectabile. Classification (NCBI taxonomy): domain Eukaryota; kingdom Metazoa; phylum Chordata; class Actinopteri; order Perciformes; family Percidae; genus Etheostoma; species Etheostoma spectabile. Next base: position 14,086,174 of record NC_045741.1, read on the forward strand.
ACCTTCCTCTTTGCTCCCTCTACAGAGATGCCTACAACACATGGGATTATGTTTTATTGTGTACATATGCTCTGACCACGTAGTATCGATAGTAATGAGTCTATAAACCTATATACTGTTCCAGATGTCCATTGGCTCTGAACCTGGCCCCATAAAAGTTGACCATGCAATAAAGTGGATGCTATTCAGTGAAGGTATTGCAAGATGTTTCTCGTTGTCAGAGAGGCCAACTTAAAGGAGCGTGCCAGAGGAATATGAATTAGAAGTGAGCATTGAGGTGAATAACTTTAATTATCAGTGACACAGCTAAAAGGGAAAGATTAATTTAGACTGGTTCCATCATAAATAAGAAATTAAAAAGCTTGAGGTACTAAATTCAAAAAGGGAACTATGATTATTTTTGCAATCATTTTTGATTTTTTAAGAGAGTTAATCAGAACTGCTTTATGGCACAACTGACAAAGCCTCATGGACATGTGATGAAATGTCTTGAAAATTGAAACAGCAAGTCCTGTTGCCTCAGATTTAGGATGTTAATTTATTATATGACCTAGATGGCTTAAGGAGGTTTGAAAATATTATTATTACTACAGTATATGATCCATTTGAAGCTACCTGCATGATTCTTTAAATACAAGTCTGACTTGAGAACAAGCATTGAGGAGAAGAAGAAGTAAGCTGAAAGGTAAATGAAGAGTGTAGACAGGGCACTTACCGCATATTTACATTGTCGAGATCTAACGCCGTACTGGAAGCGGCACTGTTCGTCTGCATCGTAGGCCTGACCCGGCGCTGTGGTGGGGTACACAAACTCTTGCTTGGGGGGGATGTTGTTCAGACAGGAGCCCATACCTGAGCTACAGCACACCAAACAGAAGAGAAAAAGAATTGGGAATAAAATATACAATAACTGTCGATGTTTTCATAATTTTGTTTGTACTGAGAATATTCAAAGTAATAAGTGTTTCTACAAACACTGAACAGGCTCCAGATAATTAAATTGTAAGTGGACTTTTCTTCTGTCAAGATCAATCTGTTACTTGAGTGTTTCTCTGACCAATTAAAAATGTCACTTTGACATCCAAGTATATTTTTATTTCTCAAACCTCTAATTACCAAATTATTTGTGGTGTTGGAGATATCTGATAGGCTGACTCACTCCAGGAAGCTGGTGATGTAATCCCGGCTACAGGCGGACCAGATGAATGGGTTTGTCTTCATGGTGATGTGGTCAGCCATCAGCTTGGCGGTCTCCTGGCTGCGGGGCCCGCAGGCGTTTCCCATCCCGTCATGGTTCATCCCAAACCTAAAGCCCATGATGATACAGTGACAACACTTTGAGGTTCGTGTGGACAACAATCGCAGGGAGCAGGGACAAAAAAAATAAATCACTGTGGATAACCAAGTGAGATCTAAAGAAGTTTGATTGTCAGAGGTAGGGTGCTAGTCAGAGTTTTGTCTGACAAAAAGAATTAAATAACATGAAACCACAGAAAGGATATATGACCTGAATCATAAACCCAGGGAAAATAGTATTATTGACATTAAAGTGGCCAGCACCACAATGTGGTCAAAGAGACTATGAAAACTTGTTGACCATAAAAATCATCAAATCTGTTCAATGGGGCCCAAATATCCTAATAGTAATAATATAATAATAAAACTGTTTTCAGTTGGGCTCCCAGATAGCTCTGTCTTAATACTTCTCAGGACTGTGTGCAGACATAATGCAATGTGACACTCAGTTACTCTGGGCAAGATACTCTTCAAAAACAAGCCTTCTCCATGATTTTCTCAGGAACAAAGATGGATAATATGAGTAACCTCTCTTGATTTCCTGTTTTCATGACAGAAATAAAGCACACAGGTAGATACACTTGCATGTTACTAAGTGATAAAGATCAGCTATACCAGGTAAATGAGTAAAACAGTGTCCAAGTCATGCAGGGGATCCAGATATGAAAAAACAGAGGCATCTCCAGCTGCTGTAGCAGCCCCACATGCAACTAATGCCACATGTAAATAGTGTGACTGAAAGAAAATATACAACTATTACCACATTTAAAAAGGGTGGAAATGACTCATGGTGTTAGAGATTACATAAACTCTCTCTGGAGATCTGGAGGTATAATATGAGAAGGGAAAGATCATCTCAGACCAGAACACAAGGAATGGCACATGAGACACCTCAGGGATTCCTTTAGGGACATTTTGTGATTCAGCCTCAATTAGAGAACAAGAACAACCAGAGATGTGGTAGGTATTCAGTGTTTTCTGCTTGACAACACATGGTTATGAACTTCTCCTCTACACTCTCATTGGGTCATAGCTTATTATTTATAAAAGGTCTAAACAGGTTTATGATCTCTTTTGTATACTGTTTAACAAGACTAATACCCCTTTCAGTCATTCTGTATCAGTGGTTTGAGATGGATGAACTCATTCAGGTGGCAATTTATTCAATATTTGTCAAGATGGTTCACTCTGGACCAAAGTGGTGGACCAACCAACCACCCAACTAAACAACAAACCAACCGGCTGACATCCCCAAATTCACACCGATAGTGTGGCTAAGAAATTAAAAAAACGCCTGGGAATAAGTACGTTGAAAGATATGTGTCATGAATGGATTTGTTGCACTGTTGCTTGCTCTGGAG
>NC_045741.1:14088840-14106791 GCF_008692095.1 Etheostoma spectabile
GAACTGTTGGGTCCTTGTAAATTCTGAAGAATGGTCTGGACCTAGTCTATCTGTAAAGTGTCTCGAGATAACTCTTGTAATGAATTGATACTATAAATAAAATTGAATTGAATTTAAATTTGTGTTGGGTTTTCAAAAAAAGAGTTGAGCCTAAAAATGGCAAGTGTATTGCATTTATATAGGTGTATTTGACTCACGTGTGTCCTATCTCGTGGGCAATGGTGAAGGCTGTTCCCAGGCCAATGTCCTCATTGATGCTGCAGCTCCTCTCTGGTTCACACATCCCTCCTACAGGAGCCAGACCTGTGTCACGCATGCACGCGCACACCACACACACACACACACACACACACACACACACACACACACACACACACACACACACATTTAAACCATCAGTACTATAGAAAACATAGAGACTGACCTATAAAACCCTCCTGATCTCAATTTCTGTGTGAGTGATAGAGATTTAAATTGTTTGTTATACTCCAGTCTGGAGTATTCTGGGCATTCTCAGCATACAGCAGTACACACTTATTCAAATACAAAACATCAACACACATAATGCACCTCTCTATTAATGAACCAAGTCAAACTTGATTTGTATTGTATTTGTTTTGTGTTATTTTATAATCTTGTGTGAGATTATGTGTGCGTGTGCTCTCTGGTATGTCTGTCGTTGTACTGACTTATTTGCGTTTCGGATCTTGAAAAGAGAAAATTTTGACTGAACCTTCAGATTTTGAGGGTTAAGACTTAGTTTTAGGGTTACACTAGGAATTCAGTTATGGTTTAGTATAGGTTATGGTTTGAGGTTAGGCATTTAGTCCTTTAGAAGAGGGTTACGGTCAGGCTTAAGGGATGAGAGAAGGCTCATTATGTCAGTGAACATTCTCAAAAGTTTAGTACAGTAAATATAGTGTTTGTAAAGTACAAATACGTGTGCATGTGTTTGGAGTGAGTGTGTGTGTGTGTTTGTGTGTGTGTTACCTAGAGTTTCACAGGGCTTGTTCTTTTGAATACAGATGTCGTATCTGCAGATGGGATGGAAAATCAACCAGGCTGTTAAACTAATAATTATCTACTCCCACACAAACAGATGCAGCACACTGTACATATGTAAACTGACACATACAAACACGCTTGACATAGACATGCAGAACATTCACAGATGGTGACAGACACAGTCAGACAGTGGACAGCGGTGATAGCAGACAGATACAGACTTAAAAGAACAATAGCAGGAAATCATGGATGGTCACTGTGGTGTCATCTTTCTGGACAGTTTCCATTCTCTGCTTGATAAATCCTGTTGTAAAATTCAAGTGTTCTCACAAAGCCGCCACCAAAACCCCAAGACATTTATCTTTCTGTACCCTTACATAAGCTTAGCTCCTTCTGTTAGAAAGAATAGGAAGGTATTTGTGGTAGCTCTGCCTGGCCCCATCCCATTCAGATGACTGTGACCAACCCATGGTTGTGTTTTTTGCTGTTGCACATTCCTCAGTCAATAGCATCAGTGTTATATCTTCTTAATATGCATCTACCACTCTGTTTTCCTCTGGCAGTATCAGTAACAGAGAGGGTAGTAGTAGTAGAGAGGGTAGTTTCTCGTCTTCTACATTTTCTCTGGGCTGCTTTAAAAAAAAAAAAAATCATAAATCTGTCACTTTCTTTTGCTCCCTCTTAAACTCTCTCTTTTACTTTTTCTTTCCAGATGCTGAGCAGAGCAGCCCCAGCTATCGTCACCTCAGACAGGACAAGATACAGCCCAACTCTCTTGGACTTGGCTTACCAAAACCTATGAGGATAGGGTTTGGGAATGTAAAAATTCAGCTCAGAAGAAACAGTGTTTTAACCCTTTTATAAACAGGGAAACAGACTAGACATTTTCATTTACAAGAACTGGCAGTAGGAGAGTTAGGTTGTTGTACATATTTGTTAACCCAGTACAGCCACTTGCCCTGCACTCACACTTTATGACAAAAACCCTTTTTATTTTGGCTTCACAAAATGTCTACAATTCTAAATCACTTTTATTTCTGTATGAAGAAAGCTCCAGAACAGAGTTATAGTCTTTATTATTACTTGAAAAAGGTTTGTCTGTTTGTATTTCCTACCTGGTAATAAGCACAGCAGTGTCATGGTGAGCAATCCCGTTGTCTGGTATGGCGTTACCGTAACTGCTGCGGTGCTGGATGTTTTTCTGCCACTTACAGAAGCTGTCTAAAGACTTCCCTGCATGGTGGTTGATCTCTAGTGTTGGCTGGAAGACAGACAAGAGAGAAAATACAGAGTCAAAAGCAGATTGGTGAAATAAAAATACATATTTAAATCTTGAAACACAACAAAAATGGATTTATTACAACTTCAGCAATTTTATATTTATACAAAGATAATTCAATAATAATGAATAGGTTAGTCATGACCGAAAGAACGAGGGTACAAGGGTACAAGAGGCCAAAATGTGTTTCCTCAGGAGGGGGGCTGGCGTCTCCCTTAGAAATAGGGTGAAGAGCACAGTCATGCGTGAGGAGCTTGGAGTTCCGCTGCTCCTTTGCGTTGAAAGGAGCCAGTTGAGGTGGTTTGGGCATCTGGTAAGGATGCCTCCTGGGCGCCTCCTTCCAGGCACGTCCAGCTGGGAGGAGGCCTCGGGGAAGACCCAGGACTAGGTGGAGGGATTATATCTCCACAATCAGATGTGAGGCCAAATAATTCTATGAACCCAGCCCCAGTCTTCCTGTACTACAGTCTTTAAAGATTGTTTCGAAACACGTGTCTCCAAAATGTCAACTTTACATGAGCTAAGAAAAGCCTTTTTCAGCTTTGTGACGCTACATTGATCAAATAATTAAACAGGTTTTTAAGTGGTTTATTTAGCGCAAGAAGTAGTTTAGTTTCTCAATACATAAGAATACTTCATTTGAAATCAGCCAAGGCCGAGATATGTGGTGGATTCTTAAGAAACCTCCCTCCACTCCATCAAAAAAGCAAATGTGGAAGCAGGATTAGAGTGGCGGTACTTTCTAGTATTATGAAAGTGCAGAGAGCAGAAGGAGAGGCCACAGCTGGCGAAAAAACCGTAACCCAGGAATGCATGTGGTGACATAACTAGTAATAGTCTCATCCCACAGTCCCTCATTTCTGGGCCCACTGCTGGCCAGATTTTACTTTCCAGGGGCATCTTGCCATTTACAGACCTGGAAACCAGCAGCAGAACCACACGCCGATCCTGTCCCGATCTAAACCTCAACGGTCCATGGAGAAAGAATAACAACACTACAACTGCCCACTACTAATGATCCTAACATTTACTTCTTTCCTCTGTCAGATGACGAACACATCCCGGTGGTAAATTGTGGGGCTAATTTTAAAGCAGTATGAACATTATGAATCATAAATGTTCCCTAATAAGACAACTATGGAGGAAACCTCAAAGCCCCAATGTAATACCCCTTTAATTCAGTATGATTCATCGGTCAGATTGCTAGAAGGTCAACATTAGGACGGAGCCGGCCGCACCGTCTCACCACATGCGGTGAATGGCGGGCTAATAAGATCAGTTACTTGGTAGCCAGGTGGCCCAGTCATCTCCTGTGCTATGATGGAAATGTCATGCACTTTTTGTGAGCTGAACCCTGCCTTGTGGTGAGGTGTGGATTCTAACTCTGAGCCCTTTCTAACCTCCGCTCACTCCCTTATATCATGCAACAGCAGTCTACATCCATGCTAAGAGTTCTGTGAGGCTATGCACAGCAATGTCTTGAGCTAAATGCTGACATCAGTATGCTAACATGCTTACAATGACAATGCTAACACGCTGATGTTTAGTAGGCATAATGTTTTCGTTGTTCACCATAATATAGTGTTGGCATGCTAACATTTGCTAATTAGCACCAAACATAAAGTACAGTTGAGGCCAATGGGAACATCATTGGGTGTTTAGTCATAAATCAATCAATCAGTATTGGATAAATGGTCGTACAAAATAAAAAGTCACCAGAGTTGTAACAATTCATCCCGGGGACAACGTGAATGTCTATACAAAGTCAACCTCATGGTGGCGCTAGAGAAACAGTCAGAGGATCAAGTCAGGAGGATTTATTTTCTGGGGACCATGAATGTCTGTACAAAAGTTTATGGCAATCCATCTAACAGTTGTTGAGGACCAAATTAGTGGACCAAGTGACCCGACCAAAATTGCTACATTGCTGGCGTAGCTAGAGAAAATTGGTAAAATGACAAACCAGAACTTGAGGAATCTGGCGAATTTGGATTCTGATGGGTGTTCACTTGGGCCTTAGATTTAAATACTGATGTTTTTCGCATCAGTGTCTAAATCTAACTTTAAGCTTTTCTACACTCTGGATGTACGTCATGGCAATGGTCAGAGAGGTCACTGTTCACCACAGCAACCAGCTGGACAGTCACAAAGCTGCTCTGTCTGACAGGTACAAAAAACCCCTCATATCCTGACTTTTCCGTACTCACCCATCTCCCTCTTCCTCGTTTCCTTACAATCTCTCGTCTATTTCATTTCAGCCACCATTCACAAGACCCACTTTCACACTAAGAGTCCTTCAGGATGGTATGAAAACAACAACAAGCTCATAGATGCTGTTCAGTGAAGGGTTTTGTGCAGTCTGGACTGAGAGGCAAGTAGCAGTAGTGGACAAAGTTTATTTACCTGGTCTTCCATTAGAAGGATGAGCCGTGTCACCACAATGTTGACTGCATTCCCCAGGCTAGAATCCTGGAACAGTTTGGCAACCTGACCTCCAGGGAAACAAGAAAAGACCAGTCTTAAAAACAGCTGATACACCAGTTGAGCACATTACACCAGAGCTCAAACACTAGAAATAGGCACATGAGTAATCCATCATAAATTAAGATGGGTATTGGCCCAGAGTAGTCCCAGAAAAGAAAAAAAATAGTACTGAAAACTGATTGAAAAAATTGTTAAAAAAAGAAAGTAAGAAAAAGAAAAGCTGGTTCAGCATGTTTTTGCTGTAGTTTTCTTGTTCGGATACCAGCCCTAATGCACTGTCCGTGAATAATACCAACTTTTGGGTCAACTCTAGATTGATTTGTGTAGCGACGGCTAAGTGAAGGCATCCCTGTTTTGTATCCCTACCAAGATGAACTTGAAGTTTTAACCTAACACTTATCTACGAGACAGACTAGTCTAGGAATCTTAAAGGAGCTATAAAGTCGGTGCACTACAAGGGACAATGATTATTAAAGAGTGAAAGCACCAACTGCAATAAAAAAAGACCAGAGTTAAAACCACTACTGGCTCTAAAGCTCTACTCAGGCACTTGTCATTACTGGTGTCGGGTGTAATTTGGCTCACTTTGCACCACACCACTAAAGAGACGCTGCTGGTTTCTGTGATTCTGCAACACTCCGGATGCAACCTGCTTTGTAACAATGGCAGTTGACCAACCCTTCATTAAATACATTCCTAACACATGTGTGTATAGGTTTAAAGTGATTAACTGTGTGTGAAAAGATCAGCAGTAACAAGAAACAGTGCAGATGATGACATATACCCTAAGCTTGTCTGGCTAAGACATGTGGCCTCCAGTAGGAGAAATTAAAAATGGTCTATGCATTTGTTTTTCTTTCTGTCACAAAGCATTATTCATGCAACTACATAAGCCTAAATCTAATTTATTACAATTTAAAGCAACACTATGCAGCTTTTCCCTCTTCGGTCCCCCTGCAGGTTGTCTCATTGGAACTACAGCTTGTGCGGCTGTAGTTCCAATGAGACAACCTGCAGGAGGACCGAAGGGGGAAAAGTTGCATAGTGTTGCTTTAATAAATGTTTTTGACACATAATTATATGAACCAGTTTATGTATAACTAATCCTTGGTGTTAGAGAAGCACTGAATGTTTTCCCTGTTACTGTAAAAGGTTTCTTAGTTGACTCCAAGCTCCAGGTTGTTGGATTGCTGCCAAAAACTTAGGAAAGCTGAACTATACAAAACCAAAGTATCATCTCGGCATGAAACTTTTCATAATTCAGTGATTTATTCATCAAGAATAACTCCAATGACTCCAATGGCTTTTTAATGCGTTGTGCATTTGCATCTTTTGTGTTGTGAAACTTACAATATTCATGACAGCCAGGATGTACTGCTCGATGTCCCTGCGGCCATGGTAACCCACCATCATCTTGTCGGCTACCACCAGCGTCTCCACGTAGCGCTCCCGGCTAACTGAGCGCTTCAGAGGCAGCTGGCCTCGCCCGACATGATGAGGAGGCGTCTTCAGAGTTCGCTGCCACCATGACGCGCCTTTCATCGGCTTCTCATCTGAGGAAGATCAACCACACACACACACACACACACACACACACACACACACACACACATTGACGTTTTGATGGGATATTGTGAGACAAAACCCACAAAAGCTCAACAGCAGGTAAGCCAATTATACATACAGAATTACTGACTGTACATTTTTTATTTGCTATAACTAGCTAAGACATGTATGATGATCTGAAACACTTTATCAACCAGAATGATGCCTGGACACACTTTCTATGAATATATAGCAGAATAAAAGCAAAGCATTACAAGTTGGAAGTTGTTTTTTTTAAATGCTATTATGTCAAAAAAAAATAGTTTTTCAACATACTTTTGCTTTTTCAATAACACCCTGCAACACAGACTCAGTCACACCCAATCACAACTGGGAACTGAAACACAACCACAATCTTCTGCTGCTGGCTGCTACGCAAGTCAGCCTGGGGCCGTTAACTCCTCCAGCCTGGACCAAACTGCTGCTACTAAAAAGACCAGAATATCTCTCCTCTCACCAATGACTCCGCAGGATTGGCCCTTGTACTGATAGCGGAGCGACGACCGCTTGTAAACCACATGGGGGCGCCCCTCTGCTCTCTCCCCCCTCTCCTGCTTGGTCTGGTTATCTGGTGAGACAAGGGGTTCAATCAGGTACTCCTCTCCCCCTGCAACAATCACCCCCTGCTGCAGAGAGACAGATACATAGAACAGAATAGAACAGAATAAAATAGAATAGAACAACAGGAATCATTGCTTTCATGGTAGAAACATCACAAACATCACATTACACAGTTGGTCTGAGTCTTTACTTAACATGTCAATAAAGGAAATAAGAACAGCCGCTGATACTGATCATCCCAAATTATTCATCAATTATATGACTACAATTAATGACTTATACTCTTCATATTGACAAAGAAGAGTAGAGCAACGAAGCAGGCAGGGTAAGTTAAGGTGAGGCAGAACTGAATCAGAGGCCCTCTGAGGGATCCTGCTGTTAAGGGGTCAGACAACTGACAGCTGGAGAGGACGAGACTTCCTTCTTTCACAACCTCTGTGCTTCCAATGCAGCTGATTTTGAGCTCAGTGTTTAGTGTTGTTGTAGTTTTTGCCCTCCATTTATGACCACTGTCTCCCTAGTTTATTTTAGAAGTATCACTTGTCAGTATAGATCAAGTAACACCATATTAGTAAAAAAGAAATATGCAGGAGTTTACAGCTCACATGCAAGATGACTTCACAGTGAGCCTCTTTTGTTCCACAAAACAAGAGTCACTAAATAACTATCAATCGTTTTATATATTTGTACATTTTCCTTGTTTACAGTAGCATTTGTAACTTCATCTTCAGGTTATGTTTGCTGATTAAGCAGCTACAAAGTCTTTAGTAAGCAATAATACATTCAACTCTTTGGGATAAACATGGACATCAAGGTACGATAATATGCCACATGTCATTATTAGGACTATGATTCAGTCCAAGTTCATCCCAGACTATCCACCAATTGTTCAGTGATGAAATTATAACACTCCTTTTATAATTAAAGACTTTTTTCTTACAGATACAAGCCTAACATTAGCATCATTTGGCTTTGTGTTCAGATAGTCCCCCTACAAACACCTCCTCACAGGGTCCTCTGTCAGTCCCATCTGAGAAGAGGATCCCACAGAACTGACACACACAGACAAACACACGTGAGAGCATGAAAGAGTGAATGAGAGCGAGAAAAATGAGAGAGTGAGACAGAGAGCGATACACTAACACTTCCTTTGAATTTGTTCAGATGTGTTGGCCTCGACCCACTGCGGCAGCTTTCAAAGTGCCTTTAATCCCATAATATAGTTAGTGATGCTCCCCTGGACACCACCCGCTCACTGGTGAATGCGCCCATGCTGGTCTGACCAACAGTAATTACGTGTGCTGCTTATTAACGCTTTGTGCACACATCTAATCCTCAGCTGTGTATACAACTGTTATTGTGGAACCTGCTGTTTTGTAGAGGATACACAGATACACAGAGCTGTGAATGCAGGGAATAGATTCCAGCCCACAAAATAATGCATCACAATTAGGGGGTCCAGTCCAGTGATTCAGAAGGGGCACTAACTTTGAACTTTAAGTTCTGGGCATTAACAAACTGATGACTTGATTTTAGAATTAGAGCTTTACTAAGTGGTAAACAAGACCACTTTGTAAAACTGTTAACATTTACAGAAGATTAAAGGACCAGATATTCTTTCTTCCCATAACCTGCCTTCTTAAACCACAGCTTCAGTTAATAACTTCCTATATTTCCTTGACTGCCTTTAAACAGCCCCAAGGGAGCATGCCGGAGCTTGATGCATTGTGGGTTACAAGTTCATCTTCATCTTCAAACAAGGTCTAACGGCACCCCCACACCCTTCCCAGGTGTGAATAGTTTGGCTGCTTCAGACAATTTTTGTAACAATCTCAAACCAAAAATCTAACAATAACGCCTATTTAACATAGCAATTGACAAGGTTTGCAGAGCTGAGAAAGTAACCAGGGTTTGCACTTCTCCTTCAGGCTGTCTTTTCTCTTCCTTCACGCACTGAGTGCAACAACATTGATGCCTTTGAGGAGAGACATATTGAAAGCGTGCTAAATATCCACATTTGTACAATTCATTGAGTGGTGCCTCTATCTATGATGACCACATTGTGGCCTTTTGAGGCAGGTATAAACATGTCTGCTCATACAACCCTGTTTGATTCATACTGATCCACGTTCATGGTTATTAACAGTTTCCAACTTTGAAAAAGTGTTCACATCAAAATCCCAGTTGTAATTTAAACAGGGGAACTCAGTAAAAAATAAATGTAAAAACTTTGATATATCCAGGCCATCTTTCAATGCCATTTTTTCAATACAAGAGATTCTTATTTTCAATGTACAGTATTTTTAATCTTCACCAGACGGACTATTGAACAGCCTTAAATGCGGAAGTCTTTCTCACTCCATCCCATAAGGCGTGTTGTACACAAACCCTTAAGAGAACAATGGGGAAAGTACTGCCTTTCCTTTAGCTGTAGTGCTGTACAAAGTATGTATCCCTGATTGTTAAATATGCTGGTGCAAATTTGTAAGTAGTTGCACTGGAGATGTATTAACATATTGTAACATATCATCATGTCTTCTACACTTGGTTAACTATCTGTAGGAATAGACAAATGTAAGAAAATTAAATAAAGCACCTTTTAAGACACATATTTCCTTTCAGATTAGGTAATTTTGAGATTGTTTTTTTTGAGATGTCAAGCTTTGCTGATCCCTCATTTGCTGAGCCAGTGCTGCTGCTACTGCTGACCTCACACTGAATTAGATGTGGATTAGACTTACCAGGCCGTTACAGTTGCTCAGGGCCACTTTGCTGGAGTGCGGTTGATCTTGGAGGTGTCCAACATAGTGGCAGTGGGGAGAGTAAGGATGACTCCAGGCCAATCTGCCTTTCTTCCAGTATTCCACTCTGAACAGCCGGGACAGCAGGCCTCCCTGCAGCGTTAGGTTCAGCAGGAAGTTATTACGTGACGTGGACAGCTGGTAGAAGAGCTAAAAGATAGGAAAAAAAGGCAGTTAGGTTTAGGTTAGCTTGGATAAGTATAATAAAGAGTAGTGTTTGTGTGTAAATGTAAGACCAACAGAGACTAAAAAGATGAATGAAAAAAATTGGAAAACTATTTAAAAAAGCATCATACAGAGTCCGGCAGTCTTTCTTCAGTGCTGCGTTTCCTTCTGTGGTGTTGTGGCATTTCTGCATCCAGCGCCTGGCCATTGGGTCCTACACGTACTGGGATGGCGATCTCATACTGGCCTAGACTGGACAGGAAAGCAGCTAGAGGGAGAGAAATAAAGAAGGCATACAACCAAAATCAGAGTTTAACCTAATAAAGCAAAAGAATTCCACTTAATCCAACTGACTCTAATTAAAAACAGTTGAGGATTTGGGAGCTGCTTATTTTGAATAATGCTATGGGACTTTTTATTGAGAGAGTAACCCAGTTGGCAAAGATCAACTTGCAGACTTTTTGGCCCATTACTGACAAGGTCCCTTCACTCCAAGAACCCCCTCCTGCACGAGGCCAAAAGTTGCCATGGTTACCCTGAAACTGTATACTTCCTGTCTGTCCCAGTCTGTGCCAGGGCCTGGTGGAGATTTATTGTCCAAACACACACAGCTCCAAACAGCCAACGTCAGCTAACTAACGGGGAAAGGTCTTTGGCCTCAGTTGGTGGAGTTGCAGCCCCTTCCCACACAGAGTAAATACCCAGAGATCAGAGTTCCCTGGTACAGACTTGGAAAGCTGTGTACCGGGAAAAGAGACTCTGTATGCAGTGGATTGGTCTGACATAAATAAACAGCAAGCACAATTACAAATGCTGCCTTCTCATGGAACTCGTGAAGCCGAACTGTATTTTCGACACAGGAAGTTTGATACAAAATATGCTCGGCGTTCAAGTGGTTTCAGTCATGAGAACAAAAATGGACAATAGCCTTGTTTCCTTTTCAAAAATGGTGAATGACTCCAGCATTTTTTTCCTATTTATGTGCACAAATATACTGTGAGCAAAACAAACGTCCCATAAGGGTTCGAGAAGGTGGGATAGCCTGTAAAGATTTTACTGGAACTAATTGTGAAACTCTGAGAATTGTACTGGAACAAAAACAGACAATTCAAAGATTGTGTTTATGAATCATTAAAAGATGTATACTGTCACGGTGACCGTTAATCATTTTCTGCACTTTTATCCCCTACTTTTCTTCATTATCTGACCTACACACCCTCTGGCACACCTGCTCCCAAATCCCTCATTAGCAGTTCTTAAGATATATTACTACCAGATTTTCTATTGTTCTACCCCTGCCGTATTGTCCAAGCCTTTTTTGTGGCCTGCCTGCTTATGCTCTTTTTGACTTGGTTACCTGTTCTGTAGTGAAACCCTGTTCTGATCAACAGCCTAGTAAACCGAGCTTTAGCTTTTAGCTTACCTTTTCTAACTCTGAGTGGTGTCTTTAAGTCCTCACTTTATCACGGAACCATTACACACTGAATTTCTAAGGTAACAAACAATTCATTAAAGATTATTTAAAAAATTACACAAATACACTCTTAAATATATAAATAACGGTGTTACTAGCGGCATTACTTTTTTTCAGTGAGGAGTAATCTAATTGATTACTCTTCCCCTCTTAATAATGCTGTTACCGTTACTGAAAAATGTGGCGCGTTACTATAATTGAAGCTGTTTTTTTCATCAGACCAACTAGATCTCTGAGCCAAGAGACAAATACTTTTTTTGTTCCTTGGTTAGTAGGCCGTGCATAAATGCTGACGATTGACTGAGGTTAAGTAAAATTTCATGGTAAGCCAATCAGAGGTAGAGTTGGGCGGGTGTTCAAAAGCACGCATAGTCGGACACACAACACAAGCGAGTCAGTCAACATGAGACAGGTATGGCGTTACGTGTGGTCCAGAAGTTACGTGGGATCCATAATAACGCCTCATTACACATTCAGAAAATATGGATAAACATTAGCATTCATTTGGAGCTGTGTTTCTGGTCACCTATATGCCCTGCGTCCAATATACAGTATTTTTTTAAGCAGTTGGGTCTCCACCAACTCCTGGAAAACTTGTTTATAGCTTTATTATTTAAATTGCTTCAATCTCAACGACCATCAACAAACTGCTGATTGCTAATTTGTTTGTCATTTGGCACTGAACAGATAATGTTAGTATGGAGTTTTTTTTAGGGTTGCAACTACCTATTCTTTTCACAATAAACTATTAAAAATTATAAATCAGTTGCATTTGATTGTTTACTCAAAAAATGTGGTAATAAACATAGTCTAAATAGACTTAAAAAGTCAGATCAATGATCAGATAACTAGTTCAAAAGTCCTAAAATGGACACTTAAAGGCATCGCATTACCTTCCTAAGAGTCAGAGCTGCTTTCCATAACAAATCCATTCTGCTCTCACAAACTACAGCAAGTAATCTGGCAGGTGGTATTACCATTAAAGCAAAGGAAAAGCTTCTGGAGAGAAAATGTGGGGAGGGTGTGAATGAAGTACAAATAACTCACCTCCAAGGAAGAAATAATGAGACCTCACACAGAATGAACTGTAGACTAATGAAAACCAGTAAAACATATTAGTATGTAGTTTGGAGTAAAGGTTTAAGAGGAAGTGTTTAATGGATAGCAAATTGTGCCCACAGCGCCCTTGCAAAATATGTTAATTGACTGACTCAGTATTTCAAAATGTTAAGTAGACATCAAAGCAAAGAGCAAACTGACAGTGGAAACATGTTTGCTAAATTTAACAGGAGACACTCCCTGGCTAAAAGGGTTTTATACAAAAGTGTCTCTGCTGATACAGTAAATACATCCATCCACCCATGCACAGGGCATCCCCCTGGTTTCTCTTATCATCAAATGAAAATAATGGAAGGAAATACTCTGGATGGAAACGGTCCCTCCTTCCATCCTAAAAGAGAAAAAATGGTTGAAGTGCTTGTCTTTAGATCATAACCTTGTTAGAAGTGTTTTTAGTGCCTCTCTTGTCTTTCTCCTGTATTATCCAGGTTATAAAATCTTAACATCAAACATGTCGTCACCTCATATAGATGTCATGCTCAACTTGTTGCCTGTTTACACATCCAGTGGCCACAAAGCAACATGTGCTTTCATTTGGCATTGTCGTTTTGTCAACCGAGTAAATGTAAGTCCACTGTCTTTAAGCTTCATTCATCGATCTCCACCAACTTTTGAGAATAACATCTGGCTCTTTAGCTATGTTTACCAGCTAGTCACTAACACTGTCTGTCTGCCGTTTGGTGCTTAGCAGGTCATATTTATTTTATTTTTTGGATAACACAGTAAAACAGCCTGATGTGGTTGGAAGCAAGGTTAATGAGAGCAGTTTCCGATTTCAAACAATGAGCTAAATAAAGCTAGCTTGACGTCGTCATACTCAGATTCTAGTCAGAATGAGTCCTGATACTGCTCCCTTAGACTGTGATAATGGGGAATGTTTCAACCGAACCAGGAAACAAAATGCCTCTGCACTCGATTGGATAGACCTACAACCAATCAAAGCAATGGAGACAGACGCCACAGAAGCTACAAGTTGACTGGCCAATGATGTTGCGATGGACATGCGCACTAGCAAAAGTTTGTTTGTGTTGTCATAGCAACCCTGTGCGTTCATGAGCTTCTCTCTCGTGTCTCTCACAAGTAACGTCATACGATTTATTGTCTAAAATATTCACATTAACGTTAAACATTGTGTTTCCGTTGTTCCTGATTGTTTACATGCTTATCTAAATAAATGATGGATGTATTTAGAGAACAAGGAGATGTAATCATTATGTCGTGCTATTAGCTAGTTAGCTACTAGCTAGTAAGCTACTAACTTGCGCTAGGCTACTAAGTGATACTTAGCTAGGTAAGCTACTAGCCATTAGCCCCGACAGATTGGGAAATGCTAATGACATTACATCCACGTTACAGGGTTTACAGCATACATATCGTACATCCATAAAACCTTCGGATGTATCATAAGATAATGCCATGGGTGCATACCTGGAGTTTGGCCGAAACGGGTAATTCTAACAAGAATCAATTGTGAGAATAACTTCGGAATAATTATGTCTGGCATGACCAGAAATTTCATAATTATGTTAAATAACGCAAAACAAATAAATGGTGGAAGGTAACGCATCTGATTTCATTTACTGCTATAGTAAAAAAGAAATTTTGTTTCTTTTGTTTAATCTGGACATTTTGCTGGATACATCATGACCTTTGTGGATCTACTGATTGCAGTGGATTGCTTTTTTTCATGTCATTGGATTACAACAAAATACAGATCTTTTTTCTTAATGTGTCTTAATGGTGTGATTGCACTTTGTGTTTAGAAAGGCATCTCAACAGACTGTTGGTCCAACACAATTATTCACTGTTACATTTTAGTTGAATTTAAGTGTCGGGGCATTCCGCCACCACCTGTCTATTGTTCCAAGACAGCTGTGCCGCGATTGGATTTCATAAGAGCAAATTGGTAAATTGTTATAATGTAATTTAAAATATCCTTTCAAAATAAACATATGCTTATTTAGCATGTTTGTTTTGTCCATGTGTGCTTGTGCTGTGTTCCACAAGTGGTAGGACAGGTCTCAGCTGTTACAATGAGTTTTTTGTATTTTTTTTGCCCACCCCTGGCTCGAACACATGGTGAATTACACCCATTAGCTACATCCATTATTACAGGACCTCTGGAGAAGTCATAAAAGCTTGCGTAGTGCAGAGCAACGTGGGTTGTTGTAAACAAATACAACCTAAGTTGATCATCTGTCCATCATCATATAAAGCCCGTCCTGACAATTTGATTGGTCCAAACAGCTCTTGTTTGAGGATAGATGCTCCACAACGGATCAAGTCCAGACCGAACTTCCCGACCTCAAATGTTGAGGGCGGGGCTAAGCTCGGCTGGCATCCAGGCTAAAAAAAGCTAAAATACTCCATAAAGCTGAAAACGTCACAGTTCTGTGGTTTTATCATTAGGAACAACTCTCTTTACATTACACGTAGTCATTTGATCCATCGTTAATATCAGAATTAAGTAGTGCAGCTTTAAAGCCTAATCTGTCTAGTTTGAGGGGTGGGTTATTTAAAGGAAGCAGCGAGGCAGACTATTGGAGACAGATGGCTGCGAGGGGTCAGAGGTGAAGTTTCGAAATTTCACAATCACAGCCTTGTTCATGGTGACGAGACACGGACACTCAGGGATTTTGTCTTTGCCTTTAAGAAAATTTCAGTCGCTCAAGATTCAGTGTGTATGTGAGAGAGACTGTGTGGCAAGAGGTGAGTGAGGTGAGCACGTGTCTGTGCAACAGCTACATGATTTGTGGAAGCAGTGTTCAAGTTCAGCAGCACAGACCTGCAGACCTGTAGTGTGCCTCAGCCAGACAGACAGCCGGGTAAGACCTGAAACATTTTCTGCGGCTCATTTCACATAACTTTATCTCATCGGAGAACTGTGCATGGGAGTTGTACATAAAAAAACAATTGCAGTAACTATAGAACACATGATAATTCTTAACTTACAATTAAAGTATAATTTAAATTACCTATTTTTGAGGGGGAATAAACTAAAAGTTTCCACCGTGAAGGCATAATATGTCCCCTTGCGGTTATAGCCAGACCACAGGGCGCTCAGTGGATTGTTGTCGGGATGGGAGAGAAAGCGGAAGCAAGGATGCAGGTCGGGCCTGTTAGCCCGGCTAAGGGAACTACCACACAGATCACCACTGCCAAGCCTCATACTCACCAACACCAGATCGATTGCGTATAAAATGGATGAGCTACAAATACACACAGAATCAATGCGTGATGATTATTACTGAAGCCTGGCTGAACACACTCATCCCGGATGGCAGCTAGCAGCTAGCAGCTAGCAGGGCGAGACAGGGTAGGTGACTTTAAACAATTTCGGAGTTGAAAACACATTTTATTGTCACTTAAGGGCCCTGTTCATGTTGTACAGACATTTTAACTGCATTTTGTGTCTGTTAAGAGGCACAAAGGCACTCTTTAGAACATGCCCCCACAACTGTTGTTTTAGTTAACGTTGCTGCAGCTACTCTAGCACCGATTTGGGCCGGTTTTCATTCTATTGACAGTACTCGCATATTCATAGCGATCAAGATTAACGTAAAATTTGATTCTCCTTAAAGGAAAAATCCTTGAATGGCTGCTTGTCTTGAGACAGCAATGGCTTCTTTTTGTATATTACTGTGTTACGAGATAAATGTATCCAACATTGGACCTATTGCCATGCCATTAACACTGTGGTAGCTATCCTTTTAATACTGTATCTCTGGGTGCATAAGGCCATTGTGGCAATTATCCTAAACAATTACCTTGATTCCTTTATGGCTACACATTTTATTTTTGCATTACATTATGATTTGTCAGGTATTGTCAGGTATTGCCTGTATTTCTTGCCTGTATTTCTTGCCTTGTATTTCTTTCGTGCTTACTTGTTTGTGTGTTTTTGTTTTTTGCTGTTATTGAAAAATGCTGCTACTGTAACAACAAAATTTCCCCGTCGTGGGATGAATAAAGTATAATCTAATCTAATCTAATCTAATCTAATTTAGTTTGCTGGATATATATAAATGTATAGTAAAAAATCGCTTCCTCTTACCTTGTGACTGGACAAACTCATCGCTGTGACCTCCTTCGACCTCTGTGGCAACCATGACGACGATGGCAGTGCAGACCAGACCAGTCCTCCATAGCATTTCCATGGTTACTACAGTAGTTGCTATAGTAACAGAATTCAGTGCAGTGGTCCCCGGGCCTCTGTCCCAACATGTCTTCTGCCCTCTCGGATGCCCCGTCGCCTAGCAGTGGGACAGCTCAGCACTCTGTAGGGCCATGGCTGCTGAAAGATCCGTGGGTTCAGACATAGCAGCCTCTACAGTGTGGTGATCAGTGAGTGGAGATGGATCCTGGACGAGTCCTTATAGGAGTAGAAAAAACCTGGACGGATTTCCCAAGAGGTTCAGCCGCACTGGAAGGTTTAGACTCCTCTCTACAGCCCTGTAGAAGAGAAATTGTTCAGTGAGGAAGAGGAAGGCCAGGAAAGGGAGTGAAAAGGGAGGGATTCAGATAACTTTATTTGTCCCCAAGGGGCTATTCACTTTTACAGGCAACCAAACCATTAACATTTAAAGTTAAAAGTGCATTAGCATATCAAACCAGCTATTAGGCTAACTGAAATAAAACCATATATATATATATATATATATATATATATATATATATATATATAGATTGGTGCCTAATGTTTGGACTATTTGAACATTTTCATTGCACCCTCAGTTTTGGTTTGTTCCTATGCTTCCTAAAGTCTATGATCAATTATTTAGTTTAGACATATTTAAATCAAGAAATATGTTGTCACACCACTGTTATGATCAGATTGGTTGCTCTGGGGAAGGGACAATAGTAGTTTGAAAACTTCACCAAGTAGCTGTTCTCCCAAGATGACCTGCAGTTGTCAGTGTATAATATAAAAGCAGGGGGGGGGGGGAGCATGCAGCCCTAGGGAGAGCCTGTGTTAGATACAATGACAGAGGACATATTTCCATTCACATAGACATGCTGCCTTCTGTTTGTTTAACAATTTAAAACTAGTAATACGATCTGCTTGAGTAATTTAAAATATGAGGCTAATCGTTCAATTAGAATGTGAGGCTGCATTTTGTTAAAGTCTGAACTAAAGTCAGCAAATAAAAGTCTTGCACGTGAAGCAGGTTTCTCAAGATGTTTATACACCCTGTCAAGAATGAAGAACTCCCTTGCTCACTTGATATGCAAACTGTAGTGGATCTAATTTTTCAACAGTTAGGGGGATGCTTGTGTCCTTCAGGATCTTTTCAAATCACTTCATTTACCAGGGAAGTTGGTGTAATTGATTGGTGAATTCATTGAGGGGAATGAAAAGGGAGGACCAATGGAGACATAGTAAAACACTCACTTAGAGAGAGAGAGGGAGAGAGAGAGAGGGAGAGAGAGAGAGGGAGAGAGAGAAAGAGAGAGAGAG
>NC_045741.1:14106801-14112944 GCF_008692095.1 Etheostoma spectabile
AGAGAGAGAGAGAGCATGAGATCCCATTGACCCATGCAGTTCCCAGTCTAACAAGACTAATCTACCCAGTTCATATTCAGCGTTCAGTGAAGGACCGCCCAGGCCTGTATTGTTCCTTTAGCTAATCAATCTTGCCTTTGACGAAGGGCAAACACCCTGTCTTTCACTCTGATGACCAGAGACAACAGCAGGTCCCAACCTGGGGCCCCTGAGGCCCTGCTCTTTAAGCTGCCAGTGCCTGCCCACCGGAAAGAGTTCAAACACAAAGGAAGCCATTGATCTTGTAAAAAGCTGTGCTTAATGCCCAAACAGGGCTTGAAGTTGGTATTATGTCAGAGGCTCTGGGGTAAAATGAGCCAATTTGAGAGGAGCAGCAGGTTGCCATCACTGCTACGCTGGCTGACTGTGGTGGTTGGCTGAGTGACTTGCTGGCTGGCTGCCTGACTGTACAGCTTACTAATTGGCTGGCATCCTGGCTAGCAAATGGATGGTATGACTGCCTATACGAAGGTTGTTTACAACTGAAACTAAGTTTAAAGTACTGTGATGGGTATGACCTGACCAATACTGGGTTTTTAGGGGGGGGGGGTTGATATTGATATTTTTTTGGTTGTATGATATATCAACCAGTAGTAATTTTTGACCATAAACACATAAAACAAACAAAAATCTTGATATGGATCCCTTAGATTTGTTTTATTCATTAATGTAACCACAATACACGCTGAGGCAGACATCTTCCAGTTGGAAAATCCGTTTCAACTACTTTCTTGATTTCAGCTCTAACCAGACAGTTTTCCTCATATTTTTCAACACCACTCCCATGTTTAAAAGAAGCATGTTTCTTTCTAATCATTGATTTGAATGTCATGTTACTTTAACATTTAGTTTACCTTAACAGAAATGCACCACTGTAGGCACCTCGGCATCAAAACTTCAAACCTAAACTGCAGGCTTCTGTGGCCGGGTTAGCTCAATTGGTAGAGCACATATATGGAGGTTTACTCCTTAACGCTGTGGCCACATGTTTGACTCTGACCTGCGGCCCTTTGCTGCATGTCCTTCTTCTCTCTCCCCTTTCATGTCTTCATCTGCCCTGTGGAATTAAAGGCCTAAAATGCCCCCCAAAATCTTTAAACTGAAGGTTTCTTGTTAGACGAGGCAACCAGACTAGTAATGCAAGTGCTGTGACCAGGAGGAGTTATTATAATGACCTCTGATTTGTCATGAAGTAGCTGGACAGTTTTGGACATGCTGGTCTTAATTTCAGCAATGCAATCCAAAAGTCATGAAACATAGGTGGGACTTGGCTTTGTCCCGACATAATGTTGCATGTCATCTGCATACTCACAATGCCACATCACAATGCCAGAGAAATTCAATGTTTACCTTCATCAGCAAAGGCTACTGACTGTTTCTTATTTCCAAAAATAAGAATATTGTTTGTTCCTTGAATGACAGTACTCTATGATCATTTGGAGGCAAGAGTTCAGCCAGGCAGACATTACAGACTAAGATCTTGGGTCACTTGTTCATTTTCCACAGTACTAATTTGACTGTCCTGCACGATACATAAACCCCAAGTTCCTTTTTAGCACATTCCATTTTTTACTTACAGACCAACACAAGAGTGAGTCTGATTTATAATAACAATGGAAAATGACTTCCTCAGACCCACAGTACCCATTACAAAAAAACAGACCAGAGCCAGAATGAGGGGTCACATTTTCATAGGTTCCCTACTCTTTGACTTGAGTTACCTGGCTATGGATTGCTAAAAAAAAAAAAACAACCCTTGCTATTCTCCAGTAAAGTCTGCCCACCCAGTTTACTCTTGTCCCAACCTCCCCTCCATCAGTGCCGTCTGGGGAGAGAAGAGTGAGCGGAGACGCCACACTGGCCCAGATGGCTGGCGGCTAACCAACTGCAGCCAAAGGTAATCGGAAGCAGATGGGAAACCTTTCGGTGACGAGAGCAGGGGGAACAAGTTGCCTCCTGAATAGAGGAGGGAAAAAACGAGCGCAAAGCACGAGGGGAATGAAAGAGAGACAGCAGAGTGTAAGCTGTTTGAGCCAGCTGGGGGAATTATTCTTGAGTGTTAATACCCTGAACTGAGTGTGGAGGACTGAGTTTAAAAGAGCCCTAATGTGCCTCTTTTTTCATTTCAAACAGCAAAGGGAAGGTACAGTAAAAGAGCTTGCTTAAAAAACACTAAGGGGTCTTTGTACTGTTGCAGCTTCCCTCATACGTGGAACAACTCAAAGTCTTTCTCTCTTCCCCTCCCTCAGGCTTTCTCCCAGTCATTTCCTGCACAAGCCAAACTCCCCTCCATTTTCATTACTTCTTCGGCTCACGCTCTCGATTTATTGTGGGTTATTAAACTTGCAGCTTAATATCAAGTGCTTTTCATTACCACTAACTCTCCTTTTGTTTATTTAAACAAGAGAAAGAGGGGGAGACCGGACCCCCCCAGGGCTGTCCCTTGGTGGGTTTTTTTTTTAAGTAAAGCTGCTTAAAAAGATTTGTGGAAGGCTTCAAAAGATCCCCACAACAACATGCATGCACTGAGTTCTTGGTAAATTATTGCTCCATTATAAACCGCAAAGAAATGTAGCTAAATGAAGAGAAAGCTGTCTTGCAGAGGTGATGGTGTCGTACATCTTCCGTGGTCTGTTGTGCAAAACTTTTCCTGTGGACTGTATCACTTTTGAGCAAAATAAAAAACGTATGTTTGTCAGCAGGCCAAGCGAGCACATACGTCGACTCTCAGCTCGGTGTTTTGCTTGGATTAGCTACGAATATCGAGCATATTCCTGTAATCACGGCCAAGAGAAAAAGTGGTCTGGGCTGCAGACAGGCCACACAATTTCCAACGCAATCACAATTTGCAAGAGAGAAAAGAAGGAGGGGAGAAGAAAGAGGTCGTTGTTAACAAGAGAGAAAAGTTGGACCACTTGGGATAATTAGGTGGGAATATAAGGGTGGGCCAAATTTGCAGTCCTCTTCATCTCTTCCATCTTGTCATCCATTAGTTGCTGGTGCTTTTCATGTGGTGTAAGGGATGTCTGTACAGTGACTTTTTTCTATTTAAGACTAGAGCTAACTATGCTGTCCTTGTCTTTAACTGTTGCCAGGGAGAGTGGAGCTATCCGAAAACTAGCACACTAATCAAAGCCATATGACCGGCTCAAAGTAGTCTGTGTGGAGCGAACAGATGCTAAGTGTCCTTCAGCTTAGCTTCAAGTCTAGCACTCCCCCCCACTCACTCAAACACACATACACTGTGTTTCCACTTTGATCGGGGAGTAGCTCATGAATCAGCTTTGGGTTTAGTTTATTATTTCATTAAACCGGCGGTGTGGCTTCTCTTTTCTAATAAGACCATGAGGCTGTGGGATCAAATAGCCGATTAAGACAAATGTCACAAGTCAGATGCAGCGTTTCAGTCTGCCTCAGCAGCAATTACTCCGTCTATAAGTCTACCTTCACGCGGAGCTCCACATAAAACCCTAAACAGGTGATAGAAATAATACAAAGAACTGGGGAATATTTCTCAAACTAAATTCTTATTCTCTCTGTCTGGTAGAAAGACAGAAAGAGAAAGAGGCAGGCATTCCTTTCTCAATTTCCCCAAATAAACAGTGTGCAGATGAAAAGTGGGAACATAAACAGGCCAGAGAACCTCGGATGTGCTCCCCTAACTCTGAAACTGTGCCTCTCGAGTCTGAAACAATATTTAGTGAGGGAGAGAGCTGACTCGACACAAAGTGAGTCAGCCAGCAGCCCCAGGAACACAGCACAGATGGTAGTGGAAGGGTTTCTCTTTCTGTCTTTTATCATATTCATTTCTGCACAGCTTCTTTACGACTACCAAGAGTCCAAAACACTAACAATATACTCAGTTAAGTCACACGAGACAAAGAAAAGCAGCAAATACTCACATTTGTGTCGATTAATCATTAATGTTTGGCGTTTTTTTGCTTAATATCAAAATAGCAGACAGTTTTCTTTGAATAAATATTGATTAATCAACTAATTGTTTTCGCTCCTATTTTCTTTACCTATCCATCAAGACAGCATTGATGTGGTGCAAAAGAAGGCTTTTGTGTGCATGCGTGCGTGTTGGGGAAAAGGTACAGATTCAACAATGCAATTTTCGGGTTTCAGTACTGCCGCCATAACTGACCTCATCAAAGGTAGCAACCATGATGTGACCAATCAATATTCAATATGGTTTCTTTGTTAAAAAAAATGCAGTGTTTACACTTATCATTATCAGCATTCATAAAATCCTGGTTGGCTGCCAGTTTTAATGTGCCACAGTGCTTCATCTTGACTTACATAAAGTTTATCACAATGATTTTAGAGGTTTACAGAATTTAAATTTGGGGGAAATCCCACACAGTATTGTATCGTTTAGTTAAGGCATAGGAATACAAAGTTGGACTAGGCATCTCTAATGTGCATGTATGTGTGTGTGTGTGTGTGTGTGTGTGTGTGTGGTTTGGTTGATGGTCTATTCAAAACCTGAGAAACTAAACTAATATGTCTGTTGCCATCATATCCAAACCAAAACTAGGCTACACTAAATGACAAAAATTGTATAAGATCTTTAATAAGAGCATATGTTAATTAATACTACAACTAATTCATTCCATTTATATGCTAAATCTATCAACATGGTACACAAAGACTGCAATTATGTTGAGAAAAAGAAATAAACCTGCTGTTCATTGAGGGACCACATATTTGCACCCATGTACACACAAGCCCTTCAACTACTTACATCATCTGTGTTGCTTCAGAGAATCTAAAAGTTAGCTCTGGACATTCTGGAGTTATAATTCATCAAGCCCTAAAATATGTTATAAACCTTACAGAAAAAAAAATGTTGTTACAGAATCACTGCAGTAGTTTCGCATCAATGGGAAGTTACATGTTGCTCCCCCAGCCTCTTCTCTTACCTCTATTTAACTGATGTCTGCACGCACACGCACACACCTACACACGCACACGCACGCGCACAAACACGTACAAACACGCACACTGAGTGCCTTGTCATCAGCTAATGAGGAGATCCCAGTCATAACTTGGAGCTCTTGAGGAGAAGAGCCAATTCGAACACAGATTTTAGGAGGAATACAATACAAATACATTTACAACATTAAATCCATAGAGGTCCATATCATATAGGTGATACCACAACGAAAAACCTGAAAGACTAAACAAAAGAGCGACATTCAAAGTAGCCTGTGCAGAAATATTTCTGGAGAAATTAGCGTATAAGAGTTCAGAGCAGCATCCTGGCAGCATCACGTCATGACCGTTTTCCTCCAGAGTTTTGCATTACAACTTAGAGTGTGGCCGAGCTCGCTGACTTACCTTCCCCGTGTCCCCTTGCAGAAGATTCCGCTGTGATTCTGTCCTCTGTCCTCTGTCCTCCGCAGCGAGCGGAGAGGAGGCGGCGCCGGCGGATGACTGAGGAGACTCAACTTCTTCCACTTCCAGAACCAGAGAGGGCAAAGTCTGATGTCGAGTCACCCACACTCAGATTGTCAAACTTCCGGTTACGATTTGCAAAATAATAGTCACATCTGCAAAAGGTTTTGTGTAAAATGAGCTGAATTGAGGGTTTAGCCTTCAGTGAAAAGGTTTTAGGGAAATGACGTTATTAAGACCTCCATGGATGTTTCATCTTGAAGTATGATCTAGTCTCTAACTATCCTGATTGTTAATAATGTGTGTGCCCATCTCTGTGCTTTTTTTATAGGTTACAAGTAGGATATTACATTTATTTACTTATTTATTTAAAAACCTTGTGTAGGCTATCACTGATGCGAAGAACACAAAACCCACCATGGATATGTGTAAAATAGCCCGTATCTTCAATTATAGTGCAAGTGCAGTTCTTAGGGTTTTTGTTCATTTATTTGAACAGCAACACCACACTCCAACCAATCTGGTTTGGCTATTTTTTCATTGCACCATGGATGTGGCTTTGCACATGCCAGGAGTCAAGATACAGAATATACAGAAACTACTTAAGGTTTTAAATCAAATGGATGATTTCCTATGTCCGTGATACTGACCTCAGTGTATTAAGTGTAGTTTGCCCTTGTGGGATTAATAAAGTATAATAAAAA
>NC_045741.1:14112954-14119257 GCF_008692095.1 Etheostoma spectabile
AAAAAGTAACTGCACACAAAGATGTTGCCAAAATGTTTTTTAAAGATGTGTTCTACCTCCTTTATAGTGTGGTATTGCTTTTCCTATGTCACAATATTATGTTTATGCTTAGATGGTAAGTCAAACCGCAAGACAACAGACAACCTGGAAGGGTTTCTTCTGTCAGTGGTAAAATTAAGGTGAACAGTTGGGGGCTCATTTTTGTTTTACCAGGTAACAATTATTTCCTAAATGTTTTGCTGTCATGATTCAAAGTTAGAATAAATGGGAGACACATCCAAATTAAAAACATACACATTATTTCCCACATATACTTTTAAGCCATAATGTTTTTAGAACTGCAGTCTGAATCCTAACACATGTGTCTGTGCATTCAGTGCAAATTCACCTGTCACTTACATCTGTTGTGAGTATTCACAAGTGGACAGTGTACTAAGAGTAGTCCAGTTGGACTACCAGGTCAAAATTTGGCTTTTAAACACAGATTCTTTGTTGACGCATTCAAGATCACTAAGAAATCCCACCACTTAAATTTAGGTTACAAGGGCTGCTTTTATTTTGAAGGAACACATATTCCTGTCTGGTTTTGTTTTATCTGTGGTTGTCTGACTTGATACGGGTGCTTGCTGAGGAAGCCGTTGCAGCTGCAGTCTAGTGTGTGTGTGTGTGTGTGTGTGTGTGTGTGTGTATACCGTGGTTATTACGCAGGTGCACTGGTATAGTGTGTACGTGTCATGGTTATTCTGTAATAAAAAACAAAAAATAGGAAAACTGACTTCACATAGAGATGAGGGCACAGCCTGGTTGTTTCCTCTTGTTACCACTCTGTGTGCTAGACTAAGCTAAGCTAACCAATTTCTGGCCATAGGCCTAGCTTTATATTTAAGGGGCTAGTTTGACATTTGGAGAAATACATATAGCCTACTCACTTTCTGGCAGACAGATATGAAATTTTGTACAGATCACATATTTCTATGTTGAATAAGTGGAAAGGTAGCAGTCGGTTAGCTTAGTACAAAGACTGGAAGTTGCTTCTAGTATTTATGCTAAGTTGAGCTAATTGGCTGCCACCTGTAGCCTAGCTTCATCTAGCAAGACGTCAAATAAGTGTAATTCCCAAAATGTTGAACTATTTCATTATCAAAATGTGATATAAGTTGTTATGGTATGGTATGTTGTTGATATGAGAGTGGTATCAATCTTCTTATCCAACTCTTTGCACGAAAGCAAATAAGCGTATAAATCCCAAATGTCAAGCTACGGAAGCTACAGTCAGCAGCCTGTTAGCTTAGCTTTACACAAAGACTCAATCTTGGTTCTGTCCAAAGATGAAATAAAATCCTTTTACAAGTACGTCCAAGAAATGGTCCAGCAACTCCCCTGAGAAGCCCCAACTTGTCATTTGACACTTTTTGTTTGGATGCTTTTATATAGTTAAAACAAACGAGATATAGCAGGTCAATTGGTGAACTTTGAAGGTTATGTAAATGCTAATTGTGTCCTCCTCCTCTTCACATGTAACACAAAGACACGAGAGCGGTATCGATCTCCTGGTTTAACTCTCAGCCAGAAAGTGAATCAATATATTTTCCAAAATGTCAAACTATTCCTTTAATATTGAGTCAATCAGGCTTGTATATTTGGACACAATATTCTACAGTCTGTAATAGGTCAATCAAGATTTAAAGAGATCATAAGCAGGGTTCCAAATGAACATTTTTAAACAAATTGTTGATGAATGTTCAATGTTACCAGCCACTCCCTTTTTTTTCGGCAGGTAAATGAAGCAAATATACCAGCCACTTGAATAATATACTCAGCATTTGGCTGGTATATGGTGCTAATGTTGAACCCTGATCATAACATTGCTTGAGGCAACAAACTGGATTCAGAGTCCTGTGTATGCATTGCCTTTGTGGGTGTGTGTGTGTGTGTGTGTGTGTGTGTGTGTGTGTGTGTGTGTGTGTGTGTGTGTGTGTGTGTGTGTGTGTGTGTGTGTGTGTGTGTGTGTGTGCATGTGTGTCATTATCTCCAACCCACCTTAAACTGCTGTCAGATAAACATCATTGTCTCTGAAGCAACAACATCGCTCTACTCAGCGGTAAAGCAGTGACACGTACTGTAAGTAGCTTTTATTTTTACATCTGATTTAACAGCAGACATACTTTATATTGTTGGATTACACATATTTTCTATGTAAAAAAACTAAAAGATGATACAGTAGGTGACAAGACTAGGCCTGGGGGAAAATGTTTATTGAAAACCTACATTACGGTGTTAAAAGTGTGTTTTAACATTTTTATATCAATGATCCTCACAGTTATACTGTCGTTTAGTCCAAATTGAGTCTGTAAACCTAAAATGTTATAATAGTAATAATATGATATGTCTTTTCGTATTTATCTTTTGAGTTACAGCAAATAATCTCCAGTTTAAATGGGTGTTTTTGTATTTCCATGGCTCTGTGCGAGCTGTAAAACATATTAAAAATGTGTGTGCACTATAGCCAGGTTAAGGCATTGTTGCGCTAGCTTATAAAAGTAGAGATTACATGTGGAAAAATATAAATAGCTGCTTTCATTGTGCCTTGTACGGTGCCTTGGAATAGAAAACCAAAAATGGGTAAAGAGGTCTGTGTGTGTCTTTTATCGCTTGTAACTTTTCTTGAAATTACTGGATGTATTTTTGGTCCTGGACTGAAGCATATCTGCAAAATATCCCAGCCACAGTCTGACGACATTGGCCCAGACAGAGTTTGTTTTTTTACAAAATGTGCTTGTTAATTCACAGTTTAAGTGTAAGAGTGTTCACAGAAAATTTGAACGTTATATTTAGTTTCAGATTAAACCACAATTGACACAACAGCCTCATTATAATAAGGTTTCACTGACAGCTTGCTTTGTGTGTGTGTTTTTTACTGACAGAAATCAAACAACTGTTGAGGTACTTGTGTTGTTTTTTGTCTGTAAGATATAAGAGAGTATCTGGAGAGGATTTGCAATTTTTTACTGGGATTTCAAATCTCAACCGGCTCATTTTGGTTTGGAATCATAACAAAGAAACACATGCAAACCATTTATTTGAATAACAATTGTTTCCATTGATGCAGGAAGATACGCTTCAGGTCGGGGCATTTCAGCCCCTGATTTGATATGCGGATGAGCCTCTAATCCAAGTCCGCCCACGTCTTCACTTGTTTTTAAATCATAACCAAGACAAAGGGCAGTTTGGGGAAAATCATTTCATGTATGAGGGTTTAAATGACTCATTATCATTTGAAGGGTGTTTACGCAGTCTCAAAAAGCTGAAGTATGTATGGCGGAATGCTCTGAGTTACATAACAACAAGCTGACTTCGTGATAGCACAACCAAAATAATCATGACCCAAAATAACTTAAATAGCTGAATAGTTGGGGGTGGGGGGGGGGCTTTGCATTTTGTGTTTTTATTCTGTACATAAAGAGGTCACTTTGTAATTTACCTCTTACTCCTACTTGATCCTATCAGTGTGACATTAACGTTAACATGCTAAAGAAGTTTGGCCATTTTTTTAATGTTTGAGTGTCATGTTATAGTAATTAGAGAAACACAGTGTAGACATACAGTATTCTCTGTAGTGTTTCTAATTTATAGGGGTTAATGATCCTGTACGTACATAAAAGAACATGTGTATTTTGGCTCACACATTCCTGAAATTTCCTCTTGTGACTTCAGCAAGTACACATTTGACTTTATCCAACATTTTATCGTTGAGGACAAAATAGCTGCAAAACTAACGACATTCTCTTTAGCCTCAACTGTACTTTGTGTTGAGTGCTAATTGGGTCATTCCTGTTATGCAGCAACATCTCTTACATTCCACCCTGTTAGACTTTATTATAAAGAAAGTTGGTCCAATCAAAGTATTTCAACATATTTTCAACACATTTGATATCATTATAAAAGTTTTGTTTATGTGTAAAAGGTTAGCTAGCTAAATCCCTGGATTGACCAGATTGCTGGATCACTTACAGAGCTAAGGCTAATTTAGCTCAAATTTTCAGCCCTGATCTTTAGACCAATACTAAGGATTATTATTTGAGTGCCTGAGATTGGCCAATATGTTTTCCTGACAGTTAAACTATTCTTACATTGAGCAAAAAAAACATGAAAAAAAAAACTTTTTTTCTCAGACAGCTATGAGGCCAACATTTTTGCTGCATAACAGGACTGAGTCAATTATTAAATGTTAGCATGCTACACACTAAACTGGCATGGTTGATATTATACCTGCTAAACATCAACATGTTAGAATTGTGATTGTGAGCATGTTAGCATGATGATGTTAGCTTTTAGCTCAAAACACAGCTGTACCAAAGGACAGTCTCCCATAGCTACTTGTATGGCTGCTGAGTTTTAGTCTTGTTATACTTTAAGGAGGCCTATATTTGGTAGCTTTTACTTATGTTTGCATGTAGTTATGTTTACTGAGTATAATTGCGAATGCTGAGCACCCCAATATTTAGCTCACAATATTTTACTGGGTTAGAAAGTTGTATGTCTGAATTTGTATTGTTCTTCATTGTTAGGATCAATCCGAATGAATACATTAGCTCTTGTGTTTGGTTTTACTCAGTTCTTCATGCTTCTCAAAACCTCTTCATCAATGACATCAAGACTGATCAACCTGGACCTGGACCTGTCCAGATTACAAACATGAAATGTTTTTTTGTTTTTAAAAAAGATTATATTAAATAAATCACGCCAGAAAAGGGTCACCCTGTCTTCTCTGTGGACAAAATTCAGCCCTGCAGATTTTGACGTTTGTCACTGACTATCTGTCCTCGGCTTGTTGAAAACAGAGTGACTTAGGATTTTTTTTCACTGCTTACTGGCAGTCTATCATTCTGCAACACCTTTTTTACATTACGTTCAGCTAGTTTCTGTCTCTTAAAGTATCTTTTAATGAAAACAGGTGCAGGCTCAGTAGAAGGACAGGACACAACACTGTGGGTTCAAAGCTGTCATATATGTCACCTCATCTCTCTCCACCTTTTGCTTTTGTGGTTCATACCATACAGAGAAGCCATGAGAATCATATTTTGAAAAGAACATGAGCTGAGCAAAGACCTGAATGTTGTCATAGTTGGAAGTTGTTATGTCTCATTAGAAAACTGTCAACGCTTTAGTGAGTTTGGTCGTGTCCTGAATTACAGCAATGCATCTTGTCATGGTGCCTTAGGAAGGTTTGTTTGTTTATCAAGTTTACGTTCTTTTTCAGTTTAAGTTTGTTCAAGTAATCGTTGAAGTAGGTGAAGAATTTGGAAATTGTGTCACTGCTATGAATCTTGCTTTGTGCTTACTGGGAATATAAATAAAAGAAATAACATGGATAACGGAGGGTCGCAAATAGGTATTTGCTTATTTTCCTGATTGAATACTGTTTATAATCATAAAAAAATGAAATGATCACATCATAGAAGTTGCAACCAGCAAATATTGGCTTTATAAATGACCTAAACAACTAATCAATTATCAAAATAGTTCATCCTGAGTTAATTAAATGGTACATTTTTAGTTCCTAATTGATTAAACAACAAACTGCAGTAATTTGAACCATACAAAAAGGTGCAGGTGTAGTTTATGAAGCATTCTTGTGATGTCACAGCTTGTCTGTAGACGATTGAGCTCTTCATCTGTCCACGTAGTCTGGTCTGGAGGTCTTTGTTGTGGTGGGTTTTCTGTCTTGTGGCAACGGTGTTTTTCTGCTTGGCTGTCCACTGTGGATGTGGGCACGTACGTTGCCAGGAAGCTGAGGTTTTCACTCACTTAAGGTTTTTTTTTTCTTTTTTTCACGATTTTAAATTGTGTTACAACATGAGGTGTTAATCTAAAAAATTCATTTGGCTCGCACAGATGTACACATGTCAAACTCTTCAGGTTCCATTAAATAAATGCAAATGTGAGCTTTTGCATTCATATATATAGTTAGCACTCATGTATAATATATATATATATATATATATATATATATATATATATATATATATATATATATATATATTATTAATATATGCAGTTGCTTCACTGCATTTAGGGGTGTGGTCCTGGTCAAGACAATTTCCTGAACTCCAAACTGAATGTCAGAATGGGAAAGAAAGGTGATCTAAACAATTTTGAGCGTGGTCTGAGTGTTTCACTATCTGCTCAGTTACTGGGATTTTCAAGCACAACCATTTCTATGGTTTACAATGAATGGTGTGAAAAGGGAAAAACATCCAGTATGCGGCAGTCCTGAGGACGAAAATGCCTTGTTGATGCCAG
>NC_045741.1:14119267-14129639 GCF_008692095.1 Etheostoma spectabile
AGAATGGGCCGGCTGATTCAAGCTGATAGAAGAGCAACTTTGACTGAAATAACCACTTGTCATAACCGAAGTATGCAGCAAAGCATTTGTGAAGCCACAACACGCACAACTTTGAGGGCTACAACAGCAGAAGACCCCACCGGGTACCACTCATCTCCACTACAAATAGGAAAAAGAGGCTGCAATTAGCAAGAGCTCACCAAAATTGGACAGTTGAAGACTGGAAAAATGTTGCCTGGTCTGATGAGTCTCGATTTCTGTTGAGACATTCAGATGACAGAGTCAGAATTTGGCGTAAACAGAATGAGAACATGGATCCATCATGCCTTGTTACCACTGTGCAGGCTGGTGGTGGCGTAATGGTGTGGGGGATGTTTTCTTGGCACACTTCAGGCCCCTTAGTGCCAATTGGGCATCGTTTAAATGCCACGGCCTACCTGAGCATTGTTTCTGACTATGTCCATCCCTTTATGGCCACCATGTACCCATCCTCTGATGGCTACTTCCAGCCAGATAATGCACCATGTCACAAAGCTCGAATAATTTCAAATTGGTTTCTTGAACATGAAAATGAGCTCACTGAATTAAAATGGCTCCCACAGTCACCAGATCTCAACTTTCAGCACTTTGTTGAATCAATGCCACACAGAATTAAGGCAGTTCTGAAGGCAAAAGGGGGTTAAACACAGTATTAGTATGGTGTTCCTATTAATCCTATAGGTGAGTCTATATATATTTGTTATGCGGCAATATATATATGACTTATACAAATGACTACTTAAACAATAAATCAGTTATCAAAATAGTTTTTTAGTAATTTTCTGTAACTATTTAATTATACTACTAATCATTTCAGCAAAACAGGGAAAATCTTAGACCTGTAACTTCAATGAAGATGAAAACCTCCCAAATCAACACACTTTCCATTCACACCTAGACCGGAAACTGATGGAGATTAAATCTATCACGTCAAAGTTATCATAAGTGACTGATAAGTTTCCAACACACTGTGATGGAAATGGTTTAAGCTCTAACCTGTTTCTCTTATTTCTTTTTAGTTTATCTCAATCCTCATTACAAGCACTTCTACATATTCAGATAATCCCGTCCCTGTGTGATGTGACGTGAGTGCTGACGCATTATGGCCTCTGTCAATTTCTGTTTTAAACATTTTTTCACCTGCACATGATTGTGCTACACTTCAGACAAAACCTGCCTAATTTTAATCTTATCTTTATGTCTTCAGACACCTTTACAGAAGCTCTAAATCAGAATCCTACCAGACACATCACATTGTGGTTGTTTTAACGTTGGAGTGGAGTCAACTTTCCCTTTACAGTTTTCCCCCCATGAAGGAAAACTTACAAACTTGAGTCTCTAAAGCAAAAGGAATTATCTAGAATAAAAAAGCACCTGTCTAACGGAAGAACAAGAGGCTGGTGAAAGGAGGCTTTGAGGGCGGACTGCAACTTCCTGTTGTGGCTTTTGTCACCAGTTTGTTAGTCTGCAAGCTTCATGCAGTCACAACCTGTGGATGCTTACCTCTTGCTAAAGATCTCATCCAAACATAAGGCACACCACAGAGCTTAAAGTCCTGAAAAAAACTAAATTTCTCTTTGTGAGTAACATAGAAGAGAAGAGGAGGAGGTGAGGTTCTCATGATGATGTCTCTGTTGCTTTTTGTAAAAAACTTGTAGCATTGAAAGTATTTCCATAGCTTTTTGGGATTTGGTAAATGAGAAATTAGGGTTGCTTGAGCAGACAGTGGAGGCAAAGTAAGAGCTAAAAAGTTTAAAGGTCACACACTGTGAGTGTACTAGTCACACATTGGGCTTTTGAATCAGCATTTTCCTAAACACACAGCCTTTTTTTAAATGCATGGCATTGCTTGAATGTTTTCCCTTTCTTTCTTACTAGTTAATTTCCATTATCTACACCCAGGACTCCAAGTCAAAGTCCAGCCGATCTCTCCCAGGTCTCACCATGTCCATCGACCCGGCGGCTGACCTGCCTTTCTTCTACGGCAGCATCAGTCGCTCAGAGGCCGAGCAGCATCTGAAACTGGCCGGGATGGCCGACGGGATCTTCTTGCTGCGACAATGTCTCCGCAGTCTGGGAGGCTACGTCCTGTCTGTTGTGTGGAACCTGGAGTTTCATCATTACTCCATAGAGAGGCAGCTTAACGGGACTTTCTGCATCACAGGAGGGAAGCCTCACTGTGGGCCTGCAGAGCTCTGTGAGTTTTACAGCAAAGACCCTGATGGGCTGGTGTGCACCCTGAAGAAACCCTGTCACCGTTCCCCGGATATACCGATACGTCCCGGCGTCTTCGACAACCTGAGAGAAAACATGCTGAGGGA
This sequence comes from Etheostoma spectabile, assembly GCF_008692095.1. Classification (NCBI taxonomy): domain Eukaryota; kingdom Metazoa; phylum Chordata; class Actinopteri; order Perciformes; family Percidae; genus Etheostoma; species Etheostoma spectabile. The sequence continues at coordinate 14,121,628 of NC_045741.1, forward strand.
GTATGTGAAGCAGACCTGGAACTTGGAGGTGAGGCTCTACTGAGGCTGTTGGGTAATGTGGTTCAGTTACCTTTAATGGCCTATAGTCAGTTGACTCTAAAAGTGAGAGTTCTTACTTTTCAAGAAGTTAAAATAAAGTGTAGTATAATCGAATATGTAAATGAAAGAGATTATTGAATTAGGGATAAAAAGCATTTAGTAATTAAAGGTTCCGATGGTGAGATGTAGCTAATTAGATTTACTCAAATACGGTATTTATGTACTATTTTGAGGTACATGTACGTTACTTGAGTATATACATTTGTACGTAGCTCTGTGTGTATTCCCTACAACATTACAGAGGGAAACCTTTTACTCTTTACTCCATTCATTTGACAGAAACACTTAGTTAAAATTTATAATAAACTTACAAAACACAACACATTGATAAAAATTAAACAATCATTTAACTTGTCATATTTAAGATATCAATCTGCTGTTAACTGTGTCCCAAAGAGAGATTTTCCCTCACCATTTTCACAAAGTTTCTATTTCTAATAACCGCTTCCAATGACAAGTGAGAAGTTAACGAGAGATCACATAATCCAATACTTCATAGTTTCTAAAAATTTTAAAATATGAAAAAAAATGTAGCTGAATTGAATCTTTTCTTCTTCCCTCTTGTATTAATCATCTTACGACCACTCCGATTTATCTGGTGACCCTTTGGAGGGGCCCAAACCCGGAGTTGGAAACCACCGGACTAGACTACCTGTCCTGTAAATAAAGAAGTTAAAACTAGCTCCATCTCAACCAGCTACAACAGAGAAATGCTTTCACATTGCTGCATCAGTAATAACAATCTAATAACGTCATTGGGATTTCACTGCAGACTGACGTTTACTTTTGATATAAGTATATTTGACTGATAATTGTTTGTCAGAAGTTGGATTTTAAATGTAGGACTTGCACTTGTTATGGAACATTTTAACATTGTGGTATTGTCTTTAACCAAAGTGTATGAATACTTCTTCTACTGGCCAGTTAAAAAAATAAAATAAAGTAATATATATTTTCCTTTCTGTTAACGGTTTTTATTGGAACTACTTTCTAGTAAATAAAAAGTTCCTAAGGACTATTTACAGTGTTTTACTTGAGTTATTCAGAGTTTTCTGGAAGGATATGTTGCAGATTAATTTTTAAAATATCATTTTTACCACCATTGTTGTTATTTCGGTTAACTCACCATGACAAAAAAATTGTATGTGATCATGTGACAGCAGCTGTCTCACACATTTGAGGATTAAAGACAAACAAATTTCCCAAAGCCTAAATCAAAACAGCCTAAAGCCTTAAAACGTGCCGGCAGCAAGGACCCCTTACAGAGAAAACAGTCCCACTTACTGAAATATTTTTAAATACACACACATACACAGACAGACAAAATAAGCAGAACAGCCATGTGATTTTGGAAATTGCACATTTTCATTTGTTTAGTGTCTTTGTTTACTCAGTTTGAGGTCAGGCCCTCTGGAGTCCGGCTTCAATCCAAAATCCTGTAGTTTTATAATTAGTCTCCTGCTGCAGAAGGTCACACACTGAGACCAGTAGCCTTTTATCACTGGTGTACTTCAGCTGAATAGCCAAACTGGCTCCAGATGTATGTGGGCTCAACAGGGACCAGGACACTCTTGTAAAAGAGATTTTTAATCTCAAAGAACTTTTTATCCTGGTTAAATAAAGGTTTGAATAAATGAATGAATGAAAAGGAGCAAGAAATGTCCTTATGACCCTCTCTCTCAGCAGTATTGGAAACTAGCAGTACATGTAATCAAGTACTATACTTTAGTACACTTTTGTGACACTATTGTCTCTCACTTTCTACTTCTACTTCATATATTTCAAATGGAAATGTTGTGCTTTTTGCTCCACTACATTCATTTGACAGATATAATGTAGGTACATTGTACACATTGTACACTACAAAATGCATCACATAAGCAACATAAAAAGGTATTAAACACAATACACTGAACAAGATTAAACCAATGGTCTCCAACTGGTTTCCAATTTATCAACTTATTAATCATGACCCCTCATGTTTATTTTGTGACCCACTGGAGAATGGCTGACCCCTAAATTGGAAACCAAACTAACTGGGCCAAACTACCTAATAACATATAAAGTAGTTAAACATAGCTGCATAGAAACCAGCTACAACAGTAAAAATGCTCCTTATGCATCGATGCGTCAGTATTAGAGATCTGAAAATCATTTGTCATATTATATCAGTCACAGGAGCCATTTCTCTGCATAAACAGTACTTATTTTAAGTACAATTTGCTATTAATGGCCTACTTTTAGATTTTTAAGAGTGCTGTATTAGTATCTCTGCAGGATATCAGGTGTCCAATGACAAACCCTTTTACAGACATCGCTTGACTTTGTTCCTCAATGTGTGAATTCTTCATGTCTATTTTTTCTGCTCAGGGAGAAGCGATGGAGCAGGCCATCATCAGTCAAGCTCCTCAGCTAGAGAAACTGATCGCCACCACGGCCCACGAGAAGATGCCCTGGTTTCATGGTAAAATCACCCGGCAGGAAGGTGAGAGGAGGCTTTACTCTGGAGCACAACCGGATGGAAAATTTCTGTAAGTTGCTCATGGGGATGTTTTGCACCTCTTGGCTTGTTTCTTTGTCAACGAAAGGTCAAAGATCTTCATGCAGGTTTTAAGCAACACTGTTTTATTTTTTCTTAGAGTGAGAGACAGAGAGGAGTCAGGTACTTTTGCTCTCTCCATGATGTACGGGAAAACAGTGTACCACTACCAGATACTCCAAGATAAATCAGGGAAATACTCAATGCCAGAAGGAACAAAGTTTGACACAATCTGGCAGGTCTGTCATTCCTCATTCATTATCTAGTGATCATGTTGAAGCTGAAGACATTTTTAGAATTTAGATGTAATGTTATCTTAATCTCTCCAGCTGGTTGAGTACCTGAAGATGAAAGCTGATGGGCTGGTGACTATTCTTGGGGAGGCGTGCGTTAACGGAAAAACGGCTGGAAGTGGGTCTACTGAACATCTTATTTCCTTTTCTCAGTCATGGCAACATTGTGTAATACCAGCAAAACTCGATGAGTTTCCAGTTCATGTTTTTGGGTTATTTATAACATACATCCTTGTTCATACTACTGAAATTGTTGATATAAGCCTAAATCTAATCTGTTTTGTAATATTTCAGAGACACCCAGTCTTCCCGCAACAGTGAGTAGTGACAACATCCTGCACTGTTTGAGTCAGCATATGTTTCTTTATCTGAGATAAATTAATTTAATGGAATGTTACGCTTTCAGAGACGGCCCGGCACAAATGGATACACACCGCCACCTCGAGGTCAGTCACCTGAAGTACAACCAGCTTAAACCACTTATACTACACATACAGTTGTACTGCAACATTACTGTAAACACACATATTTAGCTGCTCTGTTGTATGCACTTGCAGCTAAATAAGTTTGAGGGAATCTGTATATAAACCAACAACACATACCACAGATTGTAGTTTGCAATGGCGGTCACTATGGGCCTTTAAAATAAAACAAAAAAATCCTGAATAAGGAAGTAAAAACAAAACAGTACAAAACACAAAAATTGACACAATCAGTAGTAAAAGAAGTATTCAGACCAATACTGATTCAAAAGTGTAAAATACTTGACAAGTAAAAGTCCTGCATTCAAAAGTAAAAGTATATAAGTGTTATCGGTAAAATGTACTTAAAGTATTAAAGTAAAAGTACATAATATTACAGTAGGCCTATTTTAATATTAATATGGTATTATGTTATATTATTATGCATTTATGTATCAGCAGGTGGAGTGAAAGTTAATATATTGTTGGGTAGTTTAATTTGTAACAGTGCACCATATTTTGTATACTGATCATGTACTTTGGGTGTAAAATCTTAATCTGTAAAATAACTAGTAACTTTGGCCTGTCAGATAAATGTAGTGAAAAAAGTACAATATTTGCCACTAAAATGTAGCACAGTATATGTATTAAATGACAAGGTGGTCTGTGGATGCTTTTATAGGACTTAGTGGTCCCCTAATACCGTATCTGAAGTCTCTTTCCTGAAATTCAGCCTTTGTGCAGAGCCTTTGTGTTACAGCCACTAGAGCCGGTCCCACAATGTGGCCTTGACCAACTGCCACTTTACTTGTTTGAAAGCCATGATGTCTGTCACTCATGGGTGGGCCAAATTCTCTGGGCGGGCAGAGTCCCCCCTTATGATCTCATAAGGGGCACCATCAGTCAAGCTCCTCAGCCACTGGGGGCTGTAGCCAGGCTTGGGGGGAACTCCTATTAATGCTAAAAAACCTCATAAAGTGACATTTTCATACCACGGGACCTTTAAGTAACATAAAATGGAAATGCTCAAGTTAAAGTACTGTAAAAATGTACTTTCCACCACTGCTTGCTATCCTTTCACAGTTACTTACTGGAGCAGCATTTCCAAACTCACACAATCACACACACTTTTGAAAGCAGTGTTTCCAAGAAAACAATATAAATATTTAAAATAATTTAAAAAGATACCACAGCTGTTTAGCATGTACAGCATGTAAAAACCTTTCAACAATTGCAATCTTACTGTGGGGTTTGCACTTTTAGCACCGTCAGATGTAAAGAAAGACGTGCCTAAAAACCGTGAGGTTCTGCCGATGGACTCCAGTGTATTCAACCCGTACCACAACCCGAATGAAGTGAGGAAGTTCAACATCCAGAGGTCTCAGCTGCTGATAGATGATGAAGTGGAGCTCGGCTCTGGGAACTTTGGCTGCGTCAAAAAAGGAACTCTCAAGACTGATTCGTGAGGACTGAAACATTATCAAACAACAACCACATAAAAGTTTCACTACTGGGCCCAGTGCCCATCCAGATGCCACATGGTTTTGCAAGTACACATATACCATCTTTAAAGTTCAGACACCCATCTAAAATGTTATTTTTGTCTTCTCTCAGGGGCCAGTACGATGTGGCCATTAAAGTGCTGAAGAGTGACAACGAGAAGCTGGTGCAGGAGGAGATGATGAGGGAGGCAGAGATCATGCACCAGCTGAGCAACCCCTTCATCGTCCGCATGCTGGGACTGTGTAAGGCTGAGAGTCTGATGCTGGTCATGGAGATGGCCTCGGCCGGACCTCTCAACAAGTTCCTCTCCAACAATAAGTAAGTGAAGCATGGGGATGTGATAATTTAGGAACACACATTTTCAGTATAAGTTGCTCCACATAATTTATAACATACCGGTACTTGGTAAGGAAAGTACCCTATACTGCAATTCAAGTCTATTTTTATGCAGCCCCAAATCCAAATCTTTATTTGTTTTATTTAGCATGCAATACCTTAAAATATAGCAGTGTCTACTTTTGACCTCTCTCTAGACATTACTTTATATAATGAGGAGTCCAAAAAGGGATTTTCCCTTCTCAGATAGTTTGATTTACAGCATTTTCGGATGCTTTAAGTGTTAAAAGTATCCAGTGTTTACCAAAAAACATTTTCAACACATTCTTGTGTAGCAAAATAAGTTTTATCTCTTTAATCGACTACTCAAATGTATGCACCACAAGGTTTTGCAGAGATTACATGCGACACCCTCTTATCCTCAGACCCTTGGTTTCAATAAGAAAAACATTCCATTTCTAAAAGGAAAAATACAACCATATTTTTCATCATCTTCTGATTTTTGTGAATACCAGTATTTTTGTCCCCACAGGGATACTGTTACCGTGGAGGACATTGTCAATCTGATGCACCAGGTGTCAATGGGAATGAAGTATCTGGAGGAAAAGAACTTTGTGCACAGAGACTTAGCAGCTCGTAACGTCCTGCTGGTCGACCAACAGTACGCCAAAATCAGTGACTTTGGGCTCTCCAAGGCCCTCGGAGCAGATGACAACTATTACAAGGTGCATATCATCAGATTGTTGCGCTGCAAGACAAAGTGACACAAATGTTGAACCACTAAAAGATGGAAGCAAAGAGATTCCTAGCATTGCAGCTAACACAAACAGACAGCGTTTTCTGGGAATTACTGATCTCCCCATAAAGGTGTTACCGGCTTTGTTGAAACTAAAGTAAACACTTAATTCATTTCCTTTTTACTGGTTTACTGACCTACATCTGGAGGGAGTGTAGGGATCAGAAATTCCCAGGAATCCCTGACTCCAAGGAAATAACATGCAACTGAACACTAGACTGTAGAATTCAACAAGACTTTCATTGTTTGATAAACATTCGTCCTACACTGATTTCTTTTTTTCTTGGCAACCCCACCCGTCCCTCAATGTCCACATCCACCAATCATACACTTGTGACATACAGTACATGAATTCACATCACTATTAAGTGAAATAATATAGGACTCAATCACAAAAAAAGAAAGGAGACAACAATTTTAAGCGCTGTTGTTGTGCAGATTTACAGATACACATTGAACTTATCAACATAACTGTTGATCAAATTAGGAATGCTAATTAGCCTACATTTTAGTAATTTCTTCATTTACATGTAGTGATGCCAATATGTATGGCTTATTTCTCCTAATATATTCTACTCTGCTCTTTCTATTTAAAATGTAGCTTAAGAAAATGTCATGTGGAGAAAAGTTTAAAGTTCAAAAAATTAAATGAAAACATTTTGCAGAACCCTTTGCCCATCTTTAAAGCACCCTAGGGCCCATTACCCTTTAAGTACCCTTACAGGATGTTGGCTCTAAATATTAATACTAATATAGCCTACCTTTCATTGACTTTCTGCTTGTTGTCCTACATGTTGTGTTGTACAGGCTCGAACTGCAGGTAAATGGCCTCTAAAGTGGTATGCTCCAGAATGTATAAACTTCCACAAATTCTCCAGTAAAAGTGATGTGTGGAGTTTTGGTATTACCATGTGGGAGGCCTTTTCCTACGGAGGGAAACCTTACAAGGTAACACGTGTGTATGCAGAGCATCATCAAAGTAATCTATCCACATTTCAGTTATAATAGTACATATTAAGTTGAATTACAGCTCTTTTTGTGTCCTAATTTTGTCTAGAAAATGAAAGGACCAGAGGTGATACGCTTCATTGACAGTGGGAACCGCATGGAGTGTCCGCCAGCATGTCCAGAGCGAATGTATGCAGTGATGAAGGAATGCTGGACATACAAGTAAGAAACTGACACTAGTTTGTTGAGTTTTATTGGATATTTATGGGGATAAAGATCTCTTAAAATGCATACTATATCTTTTTTGGAGTTTAGAACAAATAACATATTAATAAAGAGGTGTAGGATAATATTGATCCTGGTGGGACACCTTTATGAATCAAAGGACTTGATTTGAAAACAACCTAAACTCTACCAGAGAAATTTCATTTAAACCGCCAATGGAATGCAGTTTATTTGACAAAATATTATGATCAACAGAAAAAGTCTTGGGCTTGCCAACCCCAACAGCTGCAGCAGCAGTTGTTGTACTATGACCAGGTTAGTCGGGATCAACGGAAGTACGTTTCCAGTATAGTTGCCTGATGTCCCTTCCGCTCCCTGTCTATTGTCGTTTTCACACTCTATTCACTTTGGGAAACAACAACAAACTTTGAGGCAGCAAGCTGCACGCTGTAAAAAATGGCAAGTTTTGAAGAGAATTTGGATAATGCAACAAGGCAGACCTGCTTGATTCTTTCGGGGAATGATTGTAAGGTCTTACTTAGAGTATGTTTATGGCATTTACTATCTAACTGGGACATTTGGAATCCAGTTGGAGGGGTTTGCTATGGACGACGTACACACGGCGATACACTGGTAAGGGCAAATCCCTTAAAACCATGTGTCAGCAAATTTAAACACAAAAACATTCTGCAGCGCAACCGTCTCTGCATCTTTACGGAAGAGGATTAGGGCCACTGGTGAAAAATGTATGTGAGTTTTTTTAAGATTATTTTTTGGGCATTTTAGGCCTTTAATTGATAGGACAGTTGAAG
>NC_045741.1:14129657-14129755 GCF_008692095.1 Etheostoma spectabile
GAAAGGGGAGAGAGAGGGGGAGTGACATGCAGCAAAGGGCCGCAGGCCGGATTCGAACCCAGGCCGGCTGCGCCGAGGAGTAAACCTCTGTACATGGG
>NC_045741.1:14129765-14134696 GCF_008692095.1 Etheostoma spectabile
ACCAACTGAGCTATCTGGGTGCCCAATGTACATGAGTTCTGACTTTATTGACAGAATTCTGAGATTAAAGTCAGAATTCTGAGATTAAAGTCAGAATTTACATACATTTTTCACCAGTGGCCCTAATCCTCCTCCACAGCATCTGCATCTTAGCGCCACTCAAGATGATTGTGATTGGTTTAAAGAAATGCAAACAACCCAGAGCATTTTTCCTCCTGTCCCAGAATGTATGTGTGGTGTAGCCAGACCTTACTCCACAGCGCTGTGGCAATCGTTCTGGCAACGCAAGAATATGACCATGTGTAAAGCCTGACTGCTGTGGCTGAATGATATTGTTTTCCTCAGTGAGAAAAAAAGACAATGCACCATTAAATGTGTTGTATTTCAGATTCTATCAGCATCAGACTGCCCTGTGACATCACAATATCTTTTCAAATTGTCTTCCTTTAATCACAACCTTTCAAATGGCTGGTTTGGGCCACTCCTCTCTCACCAGGCATGAGGACCGACCTGACTTCAAGAAGGTTTCTGAGTCCATGCAGTCTTACCATTACTCCATATCGAACAAGGCCAAGCTTGAGGGAGCCGCCGCCGCCGCTGAGCCTATCTAGTAGACAGAAACAAGGCACTTTCTGTCCTAGTGCTGCACAAAGCATCCTTTCAACTGGCCAACAAACAACTAAAACAAAGAGCTTTTTATGAATGGTGCACACTGACCAGCTTCGACAACAGTACCAATACAGCTTAACAGGCCTCAGTGACAATAAATGGGCATTTGTAAATTGGACTTCAGTGTGTCGGCCATATAAGGAGCATCTCTGTCCGTCTGTCTGTCTGAATGTTAAATATTGACGTCATTGTATTGATGAACAAACTCATTTTATATTCTGCTATATTGGAGTATAATGGGAGTATATGGTAGGATGCATTGACAAGTTGAATTTCCCCTGTATCTTTTCATGCAAAATAAACTATAAGTAGAAAGAAACTGATAGAACTGTACACTTTAAAATCATTCTATTAACATTCCTGTAAAGTCAGTGATTAAAGGTAAGATTTAGGTCTACTTCAGCTCAAAGTTCACTTGTAACTTGCAGGTTATAAGTGGAGTTCATAGTCATATAAGCCTGTTACGTGCATTGTTTTTTGGAGATACCATAGAGTGAAAACAATAGACCGCACATAATATAATCGTTAATTCATCTTACTGCTAACTTACAGAAGGATGACCAGGATGTTTCAAAACTTTATTAAGCATGTAGCAGAAAAATATGGGGAATAACATCATAGAAACCTGCTGTAATAGCCCTACATCTGGAACATCTGCTTTGGAAAAGCTCAAGGCAGATTCCATAAAGTCTTGCCTTTAATATTATCCCAAAAACATGGAAATATTGGCAGAGTAGCCATGTATGATGTTTTTGTGTTGTAGCCTACTAAATAATAAATAATCTGTATAAATAAAATGGGCAGTATGTGTTGAAATAGATATACATCTTGTATTATTGAAACGACTTGAAAGCAGATATTTCCGTTGGTTTTCCTGTCAGTAGTTGAAACATGATGTATTGGGGTTTGGGTTATTCAGGCTGCCCCCTGCCATAGGGCCCAGTCACATTGTTTCAAAGGAAGTACGGAGCTGCCAGGCAACAACTGATGAGCACGCGACACCGGAAGTTGATGGATTAGTCTTCAAATTAATGGCGTAACGTTTTTACAGAATAAACCATTTGGCTTTCACATGCCATGTTGCACTAATGGGCAGTGATGGAATCTCAAATCCATGGATTAGTAACATTGTAAATACCACAACTGAAAAATGCGCCAACATACTTTAAAATGCTGCATTAAGCAGTAAAGTGTACTCAAGTAATTAAATCATAAAAAAAAAGAATAGGATGTCTCTTAAAACGGTAGTACAAATGATAGGCCTACCATAAAATTGAACTTGACGTCATTATGTATGGTGTGACATATATGGTGTGAAAAAGCATTTGTGAAGAAGACACATCTGTGCTTGATCATATTACTTATTTCAAGTTAAGTGCTTACAAATGAATGTATTTGAATTCCGCATTACATTACATTGGGCAAATGGATACATTATTTTGAAGGTTCAGACCGGAAGTCGCCATCAGCGTTTCTAACTCAACTCTTAACAGGGTATAATGTTACTTTTCGTTTTGTAGGGAGGAGTCAGACGTTATTTTCTTTATTAAAGCGACATGTTTATTGAATTAACAGTAATTATACAACATGTATCGCACCACGTATCCATGATGTAGTATATGCAGGTTGTAGACGTAAAGCTTTGGTTCGGTAACAAGATCATTTTCGGGTAAAAAAAAAAAGATCGAAGGAAACTGACGGAACAGGAAGGCGGAACAAGTAAGTTCACGAAAGTGGCTTTCAACTGTACAATTTCGTCACCGTTTGATCTTCCGTCTGAGATAATGAATGTTTTACACGGGTTTTATGTAAGATTGAATGATAATTGAGTGTAAATAAGGAGGGTTTGTCCTGGCTTGTTTGTGTTTTAGAAAGCAACAAGTCCGACCGAGTTAGCCGCTCGCTTCACGAATAAACTTCGTACAGTCGTCATGTGCCCTGCTGTTTAATCTGCTGCTTTTATCCCTTTCAGCTGTGCTTAAACGATACACAGTCCACATTATCAGGAAGATGAGAGCGCCGACATTTCGATAGAGGTGTAAATAAACGCCCTGTTATATTAGATGCAGACGGTTTGACTTGGTTTAGCTACCGCTACTTTTATTGTCATTCCGCAGATTCTTGGTTTCACGGCGGAATTAACGTTAGCTATAGTGCCTGAAATAGGAAATGACTCATGTTCCCTGTGAGCCGATGTTTTATCTTTAAAGCAAGCTGCTGTCACTGTTGATACTTTTTCGGCCACCGGAGTTGATACAAAAGTGGAATTCAGGTTGCCATTGATGCATTTGGCCTCCTCACTTTTCTCGCCGTTAAGTGGTATTATACAATAATAATACATGTACTGACAATCGTTAACTCTCACATTTATATGTTCTCATGCCATATCTCCATGGCCTCAACTTGACATGATCTCCCTCTTTTAAGCCACCTCTCAAGATTATTAAGATGAATATTTTCCTTAGAAGGTGGGTGAGGGGTTTATTACATGTTACATCTCTGCAGGCAACTTTTAGGCCCAAGACAATGCAAAAACTGGAACACAGCTATTGTGTCATTTCCCAGCCAGCTCTGATGTAATCCATGTTTAAAAAGATTACTTGATTAGTAGATCAAGAGAACTATTTCTATAATAATTTAAGTCATTTTAAAGCTTTCATGCCAAGTAATACTAGTAAAACTAGCCCAGGCTTCTTAGTAGTGAGAATTAGCTGCTTTTGTTTAGGTTTTGGACTCTTGGGATTTGTGATAGGCAGTTGTCTCTATTTCCTGACATTTGATAGACCAAATGATTAAATGATTACTCCATAAAATAACCATAAGAGTAATCAATAGGGAAAAAAATGTTAGTTGCAGCCATAGGTTGTAATATTTTGTAAAATATAAGGAACAATTTGTACCTTAAAACACCCTTGACAGGAAGTATGCGCTTCATGAAAATGTACACCTATTATTCAAACTCTGTCCCTTTCTTTCTTTCTTTCTTTCTTTCTTTCTTTCTTTCTTTCTTTCTTTTTCTCTCTTCCCTCCTTTAATCATATGCAGGATCACAGCCTGAGTCGAAACAAATACCAAAAGACAGTCCATAACAAAAAATCTACGCTGGTTGTTTACACAACCTTTTGACTGCTTCCATTTCAACAGTAAATAATCCACCTGACGCATTCAAACAAATCCTCCCGGTGCCACATGCAACCATGTCCATGGCCCTGAAACAAGTCTTCAACAAAGACAGGACATTCCGGCCCAAGCGCAAGTTTGAGCCCGGGACGCAGCGCTTCGACCTGCACAAGAAGGCCCAGGCATCTCTGAATGCAGGGCTAGACCTGAAGCAGGCCGTGCAGCTGCCCCATGGCGAGGGCCTTAACGACTGGGTGGCCGTCCACGTGGTCGACTTCTTCAACCGCATCAACCTCATCTATGGCACCATTAGCGACTCCTGCACCGATCAAACTTGCCCCGTCATGTCTGGTGGGCCCAAATACGAATACCGCTGGCAGGACGAGCACAAATACAAGAAGCCGACGGCACTGTCGGCCCCCAAATACATGAGCCTGCTCATGGATTGGATTGAGGTACAAATCAACAATGAGAACATCTTCCCCACCAACGTTGGTAAGTGTTGAGTTTCGCTCCAGATGGTGTGTTAGGACTTTGGTTCCTTAAACTCTCCCATGCTGTGATCCAGAATTAGGTCACATACCTTTTTTAGTTTGTGGATGTCTTCTAAAAGAAAGGAACTGTGTCTTAGCTGTCAACATCAAGAGATCCTACTCTAAAGGATCTCTAGGGTTGGTTCAAGTCTCTGAGTCAGGTACTTAACTCTGCTTGTGTGCAAACCAAGCCACCACCCATTCATAGACAATGTCCATAGATTCCCAGCGTCACAAGGAGGGTAGTGACCAGCCATTACTTTCATTGTCATTTAAGCTATATCAAATCATTATCTGCCCCATAAAAAGTCACTAAATTAGAATCAGTGCAAACAGTCAAACCCCAGTGGTGTTTAATTAATAATGATTCAGATTCTCACAGTTAAGATGTCACTCAGTGGCTCCCAACATGGGTGTCAGGTCCCCAACTACTGTATGTGTTGCAGGATAAATTTGTAGGGTTGCAAGATGATTACCGAAAGAGGAACGCACAAAAGGAAATATTTATGCTACACAAATTTGTCTCTAATGCTTTTTGTGCCGTAAAATACTGAAGTGTTTAGATTTTGGGCAACTGAAAAAAATATTGCAATATAACTGCAATAACAA
>NC_045741.1:14134706-14154944 GCF_008692095.1 Etheostoma spectabile
TAGTCATAACTGGTAGACATACAGTATGGAACAGGGATTTTTTAGTTTTTTTTTTAGAAAATAAGAGACAGATAACATTCTGCAGATTATAGGCATTTTAAATCTGAAGCCACTGTTTTTTTCTTTTTTTCTTCTTCAAATAACCAAAAAATGTTTTAGATTAAACTGGCAAGGCCACATTTATTAGATTACCTACAGTGTTGCACTTTGCAAACACTACCAGTTAATCTTCTGCTGCTGCTGTGGAATTCTCAGTTTCTTACTATCTCAGTCTGTATCTCTGTACATGTGTGCATGCCCTGTGCTGCTCGGCATCTGACTAACTACAGAAACATCCAAGCAATGGATTTAAAAAATTGGTCACACAATGTACAGGAGGCTATGAATAGAAATGACCTCTAACGCGTGCGTCCTCTGGAATGTTATTGAATTAGTTGAATTAGTCAAAGCAAAACGACATACTAAATTAATCACTTGGTGCAAGCAGAGGCTTATCCCCCAGACCAAGTTGTGTTGATTTTCCATTCACGTGTGACATGATACTGGCTGGGTCCTTTTTAACATGCTGGTATCCAACCTGAGGGACTCCAGAGGACAAAGAAACAAATCGAAAGATGAGCTCAGTTAAAATATTCAGTAACCGTTGCATTAAATACAGCAGTATTCCAAACGTGTTCCTTTCGGTGAAGCAAATGGCAATAGGTCATCAGGGATTGACCGTGGCGTTCTCCCATCTCCATCTGTTTGACTCGCAGGTACTCCCTTCCCTAAGACCTTCATGCAGGTGGCTAAGAAGATTTTGTCTCGTCTGTTCCGGGTGTTTGTCCACGTCTACATCCACCACTTTGACCGCGTGAGCCAGATGGGGGCCGAGGCTCACGTCAATACCTGCTACAAGCATTTCTATTACTTTGTAACAGAGTTCAACCTCACGGACCATAAAGAGCTGGAACCTCTGGTGAGTCAAAGAAGGGATAGGATCTAACATGGAGCTAGCTAAATACAAAAATAAATAAAATTATGTTCTGTAATAATGGAATTGAATACACTCAACAATACATTAGTTAAACGGTGCTGTAATTATTTGGAGCAGGGATTTTCAGAAACCAGTAAAAGGTGTTAAATCTTTTTTTATAAAATTGCAGTGCCAGACACAATAAGCAATAACCTATAACTGTTTGACACCTATCAGTATGTGCAAAGTCACATAAAATTATCAAACTGAAGTACTGCATTAATGTACAAAAGAACATGAAAAAGATCCAGATTTGGGATTTTGAGGCTGATATCGATATTTAAGTGTTTAAAACTTTTATAACTCTATTGCCTTATTTTCCTTTATATAGACACATAACATACAAATGTTATCGCTAGGATCGCTAGTATGTGTTTTTTAAAGAATTGCAACCAAGATACTGTACTTAGCGGTACATTTAACAGTTGATAAATAAACTTGTCTGCACACCCTGGTGGACAAATTATGTAAACGAGGCACTGTTTCTAAATTACTTCAAACATATCTTACTTAAAGCTATAGTGCGTAGTTTCTGTCACCCCCATGAGGAATTCTAAGTAATGACAACAAAACTGTCAGCACGTCCACATTATACAAGCCTTGAACGTAACGGACGTTCATTACTATAAAAATGTACGCACTAAACACATTAAACACATCTTATTACTTGATAATACACTGACACATTTACCGACACTGATATGTTCCCGATAGATAGTCAAGTAGCAGGTAAACTGGGTCCTGTATTTAGTGATAGTTGTGGGGATTCACAAGATTAGAACATTTCCTGCCGTAATCAAAACAAACACGGTACTTGTTACCCATGCATGAGCAGACAAGAGGACTCAAATTTAACAGTATTTGCAAGCGACAATCATTTCTGCAACAGGATGCTGCCACCATTTGTAATCTTTATGTAAGCAATAAAACTTGTAAGAATCACTAATGTCCAACAGGGCCCTGGCTGGGAACCTTGCAAATATAATTATAGTGTATCCTTCCTTGGGTTTTCCCAATTTAAACCACAGAATTGTTTTCAGGATCTCTCAAAATCCTCATTTTACAATGAGATTCACTTGAGAGTAGAGATGTAACGATAAACTCAACCCAAAATTAGATACAGTTCACAATTTAAAGTTTACAAAACTATTTCCTCACGATTATTTTTAACAGAATGTACTGCAGACAAATGACTGAAAAATATTCCTTTATTTTTATAAACTGTGCAAAGCAACACATCTCCTTATCAAAACTGTAACTGAAATTATATTACCTTAAATAACATCTAAATGAATAATTAGTTTTTAAACAAATCCCACATAAAAATAGCTACAACAAATGGAAACTTAAATCTCTTCAAATAAATAAACGAAGACGTAGTGACTTCTGAAGTCTAACAAGTGAAATCAAAAGTAGATAACGTCCTTGGCCGTTTAAAAACTGCTGTGAGATTATTATTTTTTTTATCTCAACCAGTTGTAATCTTCACACATTTATATTGATTTTTAACCGATTCACGATTCAGTGTTACATCCCTACTTGCTGAATTACTGCACCTCCCCTAATTGATGTTATATGTGATTGATTGGCTGTTGAATATTGATTGATTGATTGATTGATTGATTGATTGATTGATTGATTGATTGATTGATGACCCCTCCGCCCACTTGGGAGAGACTGTATGTTCTGTGTGTGTTCAACACGTCTCATGCTGTAACAAAGGCCTGTGTGACTAAAAGCTTAGACGATAAACTGGATGTTTGCAATTAGTGTGCAGATGTCTTGACCTTGCAATTTATTTTAATATCCGGCAACTTCTAGTCTTGTGTTAATGTGCGGAAGCTTTTGAAATTTCCTCACAGCTCCAACTAGGGCTGCATGATATGAGGTAATGATCTAATTGCGATTATTTTGACTGATATTGGGATTGCGATATGATTCACGATATTGGAGGGTATGATCATTTTTGTATCATTCTCATTTTCATTGAAAAATATAAAAGTGATTTATAGTGTGATTTTTGTTTGCGAGGATCTGTACTAAACAAAGATTTTTTTCTTTAGTCTGTAGGATACAATTAGTAGGCTGGGATGTTTCTACAGCATCCCAATACTTCATTCAGAATGGTTTGACACATATTTTGCCTTTAACAAATGCGGGGGCCCCACCTGTGATACCACGTGCGATTTTGATAAAATTGCGATTAATTGTGCCGCCCTAGCTCCATCAACAATAGATGAAAATTGTTTGTTGTGGTCTCTATCTGTTGCAGAAAGAAATGACCTCTCGAATGTGTCACTGAGGGAGCATGACTGACCGGTTGACACGCCGGACCAACACATCCGTCCATATAGAAGACTGCAGAACAAAAAGAACAAACAAATTAACAAAAGAGTCTATTTTTATATTTAAGTACTGTAATCTATTTTAGCCACATACTGTAGGTTTTAACCTTGTCAAATGAGGTGTTCTGTTCTTTTTTTTTTTTTTTTAACATTTTATCAGAGCACAGTATTAAGAGATGTATGTTTGTGTTGATGCTTTTCTATTTTTATTTGAATCTCAATCATTCCAGGATGCTTTTTGGCTTTCTGTCTGTCTTAAATTAGCATTTCTTACTGTACATCTATAAAATCAATGTTGTTACATTAAATGATTCTCTACTGTTACAATTGGAATTTGAAAATTGGTATTTAAATTAAAACTGACTGGTTCTCCTTTCAGAAGTTAATAGTACTGGGCTAAAGCCTAACTTAATTCCTGTCCCAGATGTTTCTGTTTTTCTGAGGGGTTTTACCACTCACATCTGAACAATCATTGCAGTAGTATTTTTTCAGGCAGAGAAAGTATTGTGTACAAATGTTAAAATGAGAAAAATAAAGTTTCTGAGAGAGATCTGTATATTTTGAAGATCATTTCAGACATTTAAATAAATGAGGGGCTTGGTATTATTTTATATAAAAGATATTATACACATAATTATAAATTAATTAACAATACAGTAATGGCCTGTTGGTGTCTCAGATATGAAGTCTGTGTCAGAGCACACTTTGGGCCTCAGGCCACAAGGCAGGTTATCAGATGTCAAACCTGCAGGTGTTTATTGCAGATACTTGGCAGCTGAAGGTCACTCGAGACTGGAACCTCAAAAGCCAAAACTGCTGGCAGCATGTTTAACAGACTGAATGTAAAACTGTCCACTGGGGGGCATCAGACACCTAAAGCGGTCTGTATTGAGGAGTAGAAGTGTAATCCTACAGTTCAATGTTGTAGCCTTCATGCAATCTGCTTGATGTCCCAGTTATTGTCATGAAGAGGGGAAGTAGGGCCTTTCTGGACCTGATTCGGGTTAATTATTCGATTGAGCTGGTTATGCAAGAAACAGGCCAGACGGTAATGTGATGAATACACACAGAGTTTTTGTTTTGAATGAGCCGGCTTTGCATGAATAGGCTTGAGAACAACTCTGTTGGTCCGGTTTAAGCAGTTATCAGTCGTAATGGTCTGGATTATGTAAATAATGAGCAGAAATCTTCCACACATACACCCATATGTAAATATTTAATTGCATGAGCCAACAATTTCTCACAATCAAAACCTAAGAACATGTTCTTTCATGACTGTAAAAAGTATTCTAATACAAATAAATATAAAAAAAAATTTCAATGTCAATGAGTTGAGTTAATGATTGAACAAATAATACACAGTAACCAGTATATATAGCTGTCAGATAAATGTATTGCAATAAAAAGTACAATATTTCCCTTAAGAAATTAGCATAACATAAAGTGCATGTACTTAAATACTAGTATAAATCTACGGTACTTAGTTACTTTCAACCACTTATCTGACAATCAGTCACCTCAACTGCATGTTTATCAACAATGGTTGAAGGAGTACTCCAATATTTTACTTCAGTAAAATTACCAAAATGCTAGTATGGAAATACTCTGTTACAAGTAAAAGTCCTACTTTCAGATGTTTACAAAGGTATTACCAACCAAATGTACTTAAAGTACCAGAGTAAAAGTACTCATGATGCAGAATGACCCATTTCAGAAGAATACATATATTATTGGATTGCAATAATTGATGCATTAATGTGTACATAACTTTGGTGTTGCATCTTGTAAAGGTGGAGCTGATTTTACTACTTATATACTACTGTGTAGGTTTTTCTATGATATTACACCAGCATTATTTGATGATAATTTTCTGTATTAGAATGAATTCGCAAATTAAGTAACTTGAGCTAGTCAAATAAATGTAGTGGAGTAAAAAGTACAATATTTTACTCTGAAATGTAGTAAAGTAGAAGTATAAAATGGAAGTAGCCAAGTAAAGTACAAGTACATAAAAATTGTACTTAAGTACGGCACTTGAGTAAATGTACTTAGTTACAATCTATAAATATATTCCCAGCTAAAGTATTATTTTCACTTTCAACATAATGTTTGACATGCTAGTATAAATCTTAATAAACCAGCATGATGTAACTAGCCGCCCCATAACATCAACCACTGAAATGACCTCATTGCCTGCTGAAACCTGATCCTCTTATAGGATTGTCCCTCCTCCCAGTGGAGTCATTTCCTCCTCAACTCTCCACTGTACTCTGGCAGCATGTGTTACGTGCGGATCCGCCTTTTGCTCTTCGCTCCCTCTGGTGTTTTTCTCTTCTGGAATGTACTAGACTGCCCCTGAAGGGGTTGCAAGACACGGAGGAAAGTACTGGAGAGACGCCAAGAACAAAGGGGAAGGATTTCAGTCTGAAACCAATCAGACTGGAGCTTGTCCAACTCTGGCAGGGGTTTACAAAGCACGGTCTAGCTGTTGTTTTGATGGTACAATGTGAATATGGACACGTAAAGAAAAGGGTTTGGGAGGTAATGTGACTCAGTAAATGTTAGAATGAGCACACACCCTTAACGGTTTTGTGGCTTGTAAGTCAGTGCAGAGCTGTAGCTACTACAGGGATGAAAAGGCTCTCTCACTCTGTATTTAAAGACATTCATAAAACACAATATTCCATTACTGTTTTAAATCAGTAGTTTCTAAAAAAATAAAAAATAAATCAAGAGTGCATAGGTGATGATTTATAACATGTTAACACTAAAACTTTGTGTAAGTTATTAAAAATTAAATAGTAACATGAACAGCCAAGCTCGAAAAGTCAATGGAAATTACTAAACATTTGAGTGGTGTGCTGATAGATTGCAGTTGTTGGTGTGTTACCCAAACTGAAAGGAGATTCTAAGAATTTCAAAACCTCATTCATTTAAACTGCTGTGTTATATATGCTTACGTAACAAGCACACAAAAGGTTTTTCAGAGCACAACTGGAACAAAGTTGGAACAAAAACAAAAGGTGGTTTCAAAATTGTAATTCTTTCTTTGTTAAAAGAGTTTGCGGAGTGTCATCTCAGTGCTTCAGTATGCAGTCTTTCTTTTATAAAACTTGAAGCACGTACAAGGTTTTGTTTGAGTATTTTCCTGACTGAAGGCTACTTTGCCTCTTTTGTTTTTAGGAAGGGTACGATCAACACCCTGAGGCACTGCAGCCTTCCAACTGTGTAAGATAACTGGTTCCTCACTTGTTTTCTTGACCCTTGACAGTTGCAGTTGAACGTGCCAGACGTGCATTTCATGAATAAATTCACAGTTACGACATGCACACTTCTACATGCACAGATGCATGTAGAAGGTAGTACTGCACTGTTTAAAATGGATAGTGCAGGAAAGATTTTTGCAACAAATCCTCCTGGTCCAGACACTGAAGTTAATTTCAAAACATCACTCAAAATGGCTTAGTCTGGGAAAACCCTGATGAACTTCCGGAAAATTTGAGATTTGCTCTGAGAAGGGTCTGGTGTCGACTAGGCTAAACAGGATTTCTAGCCCTTAAAGCATTTTAATGTAGCTTTTTTTACTGGCTCTAGCTGTAAGCTTTGCCTGTTTATATGAGTATAGCAGCATTTAGAGGTTATCATTTTTAAACACAATGTTTTCTACTTCTACTTAGTGGTTTGCTGACAGTATCACATAAACATGCTATAGCTCTCCATTAAAGCTACATGATGTTTACAGAGCGAAGTATTCAAACCAAACACTCCATATTTCCTATGGCTGCATCGTTGATGATTTGGTATCTCAGGAACATTTGGGACCTCCACTTGAGTTTAAAATAAAGTTATATGAATTTTAACAATGTTGCGCTGCACTGCCATTTTGAAAATGTGTATTCAATTTCAGTGCAGCTTACTGCATTAAGTAATACACTAACTACATGTAGAAAATGTTATTTATGGCTGCATCAAACAGTGGAAATGATGCAGATGCACACATCCACAGAGGCAGATGATAACAACACAACACTTTGGTTAAACAAATATCTGCAGCTTTATCTCTATGCAGCCTCAGGATACCGTAGAAGAATAGTCTCTGAACTTCAGTGTCCCTGTGAACAACAGAAACACGCCTCTATCCCATTTCACGCTGGTACACTCTGCCTAAAAACAGAGCCCGCTCCCAAATTTCTCCTGTTTGAGTGCCATTCACATCAAAAATAAGGGTTGTTACCACCAACAGTTATTTATGATGGCCTATCCCTCTTCCTTATGACCTGGAGTGACACAGATCCGCCTCTTGTACTTCGAAGTATGATCTTGTTTTTCTACTAAACCTGGGACTACACCATGTGCTCCTGGCTGGGGATAGTCTGCCAACAGTTTGCGCAATGTTTGCTACCATTGGGCTTATGTTTTAGGGTTAGAAGGTGAAAGGAGGAGGAGAGGCAAAAAGGCTCCGGTCACAAGACAGTCGAGTTCTGAAAACAACCCGTACATGGTTTTAACTTGAACACTTTAGATAAACAATACATTAATGCTATACAGAGTAGGTCTGTGGACTAGGGATTATATGCAGTGATAAAACGGTTATCATAAGTAATCAATGAGGACATAGGCCTACTGTACAGTTTGACAATAAAGCACATAGCACAATGAAGCATTTACACTTCTTGGCATATAATGCAACATAGTAATTTTCTGTTATGAGTTTCTGCAAATAATTAAGTGAATTCATGCAAAATAATGATATTAATATCAAATAACAAAGGGGTTTGCCATCCCTTTACTGTGCCTCTTAATTTTTGGAAATACTGTATGGACTTGTCATGTCTGTGGCAATGTTCCTTTGGCATCTCACACGCCGATGGGTAATAAGAGAACACGTTTCTGCCATCGTGATCACCTACAGATGGCTATAAAAAAAATACACTATGGCCTGCATGTTGCACTTACATGTGGCACTTTGTAGTTTGGTTTTTCAGTTGGTAGGCCTACTTTTTACTCCACCACATTTACTTGACTGCTGTAGTTACTGATTACTTTTTGAAGTTTAAGGTTTTACATACAAAACATATGATCATTATTACTATCTCAAATAGGTTGTTTGTAATTGATCAAGCAGTATATACAGTGTAAAAAAAATAATTTACCTTTACTTCACAACAAAAATGCTGCATACACAGTAATCAGGAACATTCCAGCGTTTTATGATAACTGACATTTTGATGCTCATTATTCTTTACTTGTCCTTCGGGAAAAACTGATTTCAGGACTTTTACACGTAGACCTTTAAGTAGTGTAGTGTAAACTGGTGCTGGATCTTGGTCTGTCAACATGCTGCATTGCTGCGCTAGTCCCGTCTCTCTCCACCTCCATTGAGATCTCTTTCTTCAGAACAGCCGTGGGTGCTGACTGTGCACGTAGGCTACTCGCGGTTTTGTTTCCTATACATCCTTTCCCATGGCGTGGCCTCTTCTAGAACAAAACAGAGCTCACTGGCTGGGTACCATATCGTGTGTGTTACTTTAGTTTTCGAGACTTTTTCCTAAAATATGTTCCGGTTTTCACGTAAGTCAATATTAAACTAGCTACTAAATGACGTACCTCATAAAGTAAAAATGTTATTGTATGTCTTCTGCACCACGTTGAGCAACCATTTATGCTTCTCACCTCGAGAAGAGATACAATTGTTGCAACGAGACGAAATGGTACCTTGCCCCATATCCGATTCTACAAAGCACGTGATGCATCTAGTCTGTTGACGCAGCTCTGAGGAGGGAGGAGACAAGGAGGAGTCAGCAGAGATGTTATAAAAACACCTGAACCGTTGCTCTTTCACCACCTTCCACGCACTCATTATCAGGCTTCCCCCTCCCTTGACCGTCCTCTGCGGCTTGTGAAGCAGTGGGTCAAACAACGAACACTGGAGCTGTAAAATTAACAACGGGGTGAGTACAAAAAAGTAACATTAGCTTTGACTAGCGGCTATTCATTCTTCCATTTTGTTTTCGTAATTTTAAATGTAGCTAATCGTTCTTCTCGCAAGACTACAGTGACGTTACTGTATTTGTTAACCTTTGTTGTCTGACGTTAAAATTAACGGTCAACTCGGAACCAGTGCTCGCGACTTGGCTGCTATGACTAAATAAATGTTAGCCTCCCTGCGACTGTTGAAGCGGCCCCGACCGTCACTCTACGATTGAAAACAGCGTGGCTTTCCGACATATTTGCTCATCTCCACTGGACTGTAGTGTTGTAATGAGTTTTTCCGTGTCGTAACCTCTTAACTTGACTTGTTTAGCTAGCTAGCTAAATGTCTGTAGCCAACCTACAACAGTAGCTAGCTAATGCTAAACGTGGGTGGCGATGCAGTTAACTGTTGTTGCATTCTGATTGTTTTTATTGCACACGAACATGTAACTAGCTAATATTCCATAACGTTAATCGTCTATAGTGTTAGCCAGGTTGTCAATTGTATGTGGTTAAGCGTTCATTTAAACTTTGCGAAACGTTTATTGTACGTTGGTGTCATTTGCTCTGGTAATATGGGTTGTAACGTTGCGGTGTGTTTCTGTATTGTCCACAGGGCTCCCGTTTAAAGCGCAGCAGCAAGCTGACCAGCCAGCGCAGTGTAATCACTTGCTACTCCCTCTGAAACGACTTTCTGTTTCGGAGAAGTGCAAATTGATATCCCAAAAACCACTGCCGCCGCCGCACACCCACCAAAACATCATCCCAAATCAAATCAAAGCAAAATGGTGCAAAATAAGATCACCGAGGTCACTGGATTCCACCGCTCTTTCAACGTGAGTTTGAGATTTGTTGAGGGGGAAAATGCAGAGCGGCGATCATCATGCCTTTTGGGAAGTCTCTATAATCAGAACATTTGTCAGTATGTATGAGAGGACCTCACCTCGCTATATATAAACCTATCTGTTGCTCTCGCACTTGTTGGCTGACAAATGTACTGTGTGGCCTGCTGGGACATGTACGCTAAGTTATCGAAAGTGTGACCGGAGTGGACTTAAAGTTGAAGCGCTATTGCAGGATTGTGGCTTGCTCTTGCATTCATTTTTAGCAAGATTTAGGTTTGGATTATGTTAGGATGGACTGCTGTGGGTCTTTAGATTACTTGGTGGCTGTGCATCAAATATTTATGGTTGGTCTTAAAATTTTCCACCCATCAGCTGTTTTGAGTCTACTCTTAATTTATGGTTTCAGAATTGTAGATAACAAAGGCTCTTATCAGTTACGACTAACAATTTATGCTCTCAGCTAAATGGCTAATTGATAAGATTGCAAATCCTAACCAGCACATTGTTTTTTTTATTTTCTAGGGGCAAAATCCCTTTGAATCTGACAACTTCATTACAAATGGATCCCATCTCATTGATTCAACATTTAATTTTGATTCCTCCCCAAGACATGGTAAGTATTTTAACTAAGTGTTTTGAAAATTGTTACTTGCTTATGAGTTTTGTTAATCATAATGCTTTAGTTGCACCAAGAGTTACCTAGTTCATTAACCAAGGCGGGTTTCTTTAATTTGAAATACATGTACTATTTACTCTCCACAGCACTACTCTGATTGACCTTACAATTCTCTTAAGTGCGGTACTAAACTTTGTTTGGATTGTTTCTTTGCCAGCACATGACAATGTAGGCACTTTTATTTTGACAGACATACCTTCCAGCCAGCCTATCGACATCCCAGATGCCAAGAAGAGAAACAAGAAGAAAAAGCGTTGCCGGGCAACTGACAGTTTCTCTGGACGATTCGAGGGTAAAAGCTTTTTACAGTATCGTTATGTTGCTGTTATAAATCTCGTCATAAAACATTGAATGGTGCATTTATAGAGATTGTGCCCCTTCAAATATATTAGTATTGTTTTCCTAACGTGAAACTCTGTACTACAGATGTCTACAGACTGCAGGAAGAGGTACTAGGAGAGGGCGCTTATGCCAGAGTGCAAACATGCATCAACCTCATCACCAATAAAGAGTATGCTGTCAAGGTAAGAAAGCACACACTTGTATAGATGACTGAAATGCATTTGAAAACATTAGCATAATGCACGGAGATGGGATTCTTGCACGTCAGTGCTCCTGTCTCATGAGTCTGTGACTGTCCTTGTTGCCACATAACACTGACCTGTTGTCTGTGTGGGTCACCATGGCTAGAGATCAATATAGAGATGTTGCATTTCTAGGACTTCGTTATGTTATGATATGTTAGTTTAATTATGAAATGCCTTTGCACATAAAGGAGCCCTGTGACATTACATGCAGTATAAGAGCTATGGGATGTGCATCATTGTGTCCAGGTTTCCTTCTTTTCCCTGGTCATTCTTTAGAAATGTTGGGAAGTTTTGATCCTGGGGCAGGATACTTTTCCTTTTTTCTCATCTGTGTTGTGCTACTGCTTTACTTTTGTCTTTCTTCTTCTCTTAATGTGCAACACTAGCTGCTGTTATACGCTTCCCCTCACTGTTTTTACAGATGGTTAGCCTATCAGAAAGCTGGGAGGGATATACCCACCCCTTTTTCATTACTCCTATTGCCTACAGAGGACGCTAGTTGTAAGAACATTGTGTACTGGTAACTGCCAAAAAAACACAGAAGGAGGGGTGCAGGGTGAGGGTTGTGGCCCAAGCTGTTTACACTGCTTTGTTCTCCTTCTCACTCAGTACAGTTTTACTTTTTTTCATGTCCAAATTGAGTGTGGACTTGTTAATACATGTCTTGACTCCTGGGGACTTCCTTTTTCACTTTTTATACAAAATGCTTACTTCCTCATTTTTAAGAACAAAACATTGTGGCACTTGCTTCACACCTAACTTACAAATCTCACTGAGACACTGATCTATTTTTAACTTATTAATCCCTATGTGCAGTTGAATTCTGCTCATAAATTTGAAATGAGGTGTTGACAGTTTAAACCTGGTTCCCAATAAAGTAAGTGTCCATAGCATACCAGTTAATATTTCAGGGGAATCAAAGCACACATTCTATTATGTGACCATGATCTGTTGGTATTGTTTACATTGGGTGGTTTGCTAAGTCCCTTGGGACTTTGTGGTTCTGGGGGAGGAGGTACAAGGGTCTGCAGTTATTGGAGGTCACTTAAGAGTCTGAGGGGGCTCCTGCCAGATGTCCTGTCTCCCCCTCCCCCTCCCCCTCCAGACTGAATTGAGTTTCATGTGTGAGCTCCTTTTGTTGCAATTGCAACAAAAGCCTTAAAGTACCAATTGTGAGCAGAGGGCTGTGTATTGCCTGCCTATCTGCAGCTCTAGTTCTTCAACAAATCCTTCTCCTTAAAGGTAGTATTTCTCAACCCTGGGTTGATGATTGAGCAGAGGGGCCATGTTTTCCAGCAGGTTGTTCAGATCTGTGATTTGGATAAGCAACCATAAATCTAGTACTTCTCTAACTGGCCGCTTATGTTAGTGCGTTTGTCAGCAATGTTTTGCAGTTTTTTATCTGCACGTCATTATCGGGGTGAGAGGCTTGTGAAGCGGTCAGGAGAACGTGAGCTGATTGGAGGCTGTTTGTGTTGCTGACTCAGACTAGAACAGTGCAGAGGCTTTGAACCGCTCACATGCCTCTTGTCTGTCTATTAATCCTAGACACACAACTGCAACTCTGGCCCCATTGGGCTTCAATAGCAACTGTAATCCAGCTACCAGGAAGAAAAACATTCACCGCCTCCCAAGCAGACAATAACCAACCAGGACTGGAAAATTCAGGCCTTTTTGCTTTGGTGTCAGCAGTCTATCGTTCTGTCTCTCTTGGCAGGGCATCATGCAGCTGGTCGCCCCTCTGTTCCAGGCAGCAGAAAGTTATATTTAGCAAGCATGTTTTGTTTATCGTAAAAGTTTTGGATTAGCTGATGGGATGTTTTAAAGAACATGCATGGCTACTTAAGAGTGCTTCAGATTTAAATATGGGTCATGCATGAAGTGCTAAATATAGAGATGGTGTGACTTGTTACATTCTCATTCTGCTTTGCACATTTAATCACACTTTACAACTGTGTCACAGGGTAGGCTGAAAGTAGGAAAGCAGTAAAATGCTGGTCTAGAAGGAAACTGTTTTAAAGCTCTGTATGTAGAATATACTGCGATACAGTTAAATAAAAAACACACACAGGAGTGGAGTTTTGTGGTGCTGCTTGAGGGGGGGCAGACTTCACCCAAACAGATGGGCTCTGGGCACAGATAGATATTTTTCTTTGGGAGATTCTTATGGCTGCACTGTTATGTTCCAGATCATTGAGAAAAGACCGGGTCACAGTCGCAGCCGTGTCTTCCGTGAGGTTGAGATGCTCTATCAATGCCAGGGCCACAGGTAATGTCCATTTGTCATCATGACCAACTAAAGTAACGCTACCTGATGAATGTATGGAGACCGTACCACAGACTGACTGCCCTTGTTTGGAAAAGAGCCAAACTGAATGTGCCACACACCGTAGTAACGTGTTACGTGCTACCAGGGGCCGGTCAATTTTTTTTAGTGACCCTTCAAAAATGATGACCCATCCCTAGTTGAAATTGGCTCATAGGAGGGTTGAACTATATTGTGTTTTAGCATCAACATCGCGATGTGCGCATGCGCAATAGTCTCACCGCAGGACTTTGCAATGTTGACGCTAATCCTTTTTTGCTGCTTGATAGAAAAGTAAACGTTCACCGTTCTCCTTTTACATGATTGTTACCGTCAAACACTTCCCCTTTTTAAGACAGGTAGCCATGTGGGCAAAGTGTGTATGTGACGTTAGCCCGACGGGGTTTGTTATGGGAAGTGAGGCTCTCCGTGTTTTGAGAAGTACCGTAAGCGGCAGCTGCCGCTGACACAGATGCGCATATTTTTTGATGGGTAGTCAGTGAAGCTACAGCAGTCGTGTTCTATGTTTAACTAAATCACCTAATTAATGCAACATAATTGAAACACCTCCTGGCCATTTTCCCCGCAAAAAGCTACCAACAAGGCTAAAGCTAATATAGTTAGCCTAAAGAATCAAGGGGTTCATCTGTCCCAACTAACGTTACGGTTCAGAGCCGTGACACTGGAAATTTAACACTAATCTACTACAGAAGTATGTCTGATTGAACGTCATTTACATTGACTAAATTGTTCTTGGATACACGGTTTGTTGCTAGTGCGCGTGACGTGCAAGTCTTATCAATTTATTAAACTAACAAGTTGGCCCCGCTAGTCGACCACAACCTGAAATTTAGAGGAAGCAACTTGCAGTCACTGTCATTCACATTAGCCTGGATTAATAGTATTATATGAATACAATGTCATGCTAGTCAGAGTATTTCTACCTATTTTCCCTCTTCAAAACCACTTCAGAAGAGTTATGTTAGTCACAGCGCTTACTTGCTTTGGTGTTTGTAAAGCATTAAAGATCAAAGACAGGTTCGCATTAGAAAAGATCCTTTTTTTTCATGTAGATGTTCTCTCCTACAAAATCACCGCAATAGTCGAATGATTTATTATTTCCAAATAGAGCTATTTATGTCATCTTTTAAAAATCACCTTTTCTTTTTTCATATTGCAATACATATCGCAATATTGTGCAGGCCTAACTCATAGTGCTTTTTTTTTTTTTTCTTTCTTTTCTGCAGTAACATACTGGAGCTGGTGGAGTTCTTTGAAGAGGAAGACAAATTCTACCTGGTGTTTGAAAAGCTTAGAGGAGGTTAGTGGACTACAGCTGCCGCAGGATGCCTGCATCCGATTTTATTTTTTTATAAACATTCCTGTAAAGCATGTGCACAGTTTCTAGTGTGTAGCCAGTTTTTTGTCTGTGTGGGGAAAGCATTCATTCTATGCTTTTTACTTGCAAATGGAGCTGATATACTAACATTGTTGCTCCTATTAGGGTCTATTTTGGCACAAATTCACAAGAGACTGCACTTCAGTGAGCAGGAAGCCAGTGTTGTAGTGCAGGACATCGCCAGCGCTCTAGATTTCCTGCATAACAAGGGTAAGACCACTTGTACAAATTGGCAAACACTTTTTTCCTTTTTTTTTTTTTTTTGTACTCCTAATGATCAACAAAAAGACTTAACAATGCTTTGTATTTTAAGCTGATTATAATGTAAAAAAAAGCATCATACTTGATTCCGGCATGATGGCTAGATCTAACTAACAATAAAGACTGACCGATTGCTTTGTGATTACATTTTTTTCCAGGAATGGCACATAGAGACCTGAAGCCTGAAAACATTCTCTGTAAGAGTGCAGACAAGGTGAGTTTACTGTAAACATGTTTGGGTGAAGGGCAACTAAAACCGTGCCCTAAATGAAGGTATGAACCCTGGTAATGATAAATGGCAGTGAAAATCAGATATTTCTCACAAAATTGTATCAATGACTCAAAATGTAAATTAATTTGATTCTGAACTTGTATCTTTTTGTCAGATTTCCCCAGTCAAGATCTGTGACTTTGACTTGGGCAGTGGGATCAAGCTAAACAGCGACAGCTCTCCTATTTCCACTCCTGAGCTCCTCACTCCTGTAAGTTCACCTGCATATTGTGCTTGTCTTGTTTGCCAAACCGTTCAGACCACTTTTATAAATGGTAGTGGGGAAAGTGCTATTACAGCAAAATGCATCATACCAGCAACACTAGAT
Source organism: Etheostoma spectabile (assembly GCF_008692095.1). Lineage (NCBI taxonomy): Eukaryota > Metazoa > Chordata > Actinopteri > Perciformes > Percidae > Etheostoma > Etheostoma spectabile. Next base: position 14,150,712 of record NC_045741.1, read on the forward strand.
ATCCCCCAGTTTAATGTCAACGTCCTGTTGCTTATCAGTTGCAAATATTGGATTACATGAGTTTATGATTGTTTAGCTCGTCTGCTGTCGTCACAACACAAAGCAAATCCTCTAAACACTGCCCACAAAAGTGGGACCCTTGACACCTCAGAGTGGAATGGTAAAGTTGAACTGGCAAGCCCTGAACATGTCAACACATACTGTCTACTGGCTGTCTGGGGGGCTGGATAGATGGACCAGAGCAGGTGAAGCAGTTTAGCCTGCAAGGAATATAGGAGTGGGTGTGGGGTTTTCTACACTGGTAACTTTATCTTCCTTTAGCAGAACTAATGGAAAGAACCCATCCCTGGACTATTTGAATGGGAGATAGTTTTGGGGCCCAAGAGGCCGCTTGTTTTTAGTCCAAATCTTTGATGTTGGGCCTGATTGATCATGTGTGTTTGGTGCAGTAGAGTACATCTGTTTGTTTTATTCTGAAGTTTTGTTGTAAATAATCAACAGACTTCATCTAATGCAAAATTTCAGTGTAGGGAAAGTTAATGCCTGAGGATGGCACACAATGTAATTGTCTTGAAAGCTGCAGGGAATACATTGTAACTCTTACAAGGCCATGTCATGTGGTATAAAGTTACAATGAAACCAAAACACTCTTGCTCATTTCCCTTTTTCTCTCTGTGGTTTAAGAGAAAAACATCCACCCTCTATCTTTCTGCTTAGTCTCCGCCCATTGGCCCCAAGCACGCTTGTCTGTGCTTTATGTTCTTTTTACAAAGGCTCTGCATAAGGCTTGTTCTAGAAATGTTAGTCATTCCCCCATACCTAGCAACTGAGATGTGATTGGCTCGACCAGTGGGTGGGGGAGGGTAACTGGGAGGGACAAATACCCAGTCGGTTTATCTGCTCATGCGTTTTGGCTTGTTTTCCTGGTCACAGGAACAATGTTATCATATTTTAATTTAACTATTGACACCCCAATAATTGCATGATATAATTTGCTTTTGCGTTTATTTATGTTCCCGATCCAACCAAATGTGTTTTATTCAACTTTATCCAGGGGCTGTTTAAAAAAAAATGTGAGTTTACTGTTGATTTGTGCTCTCTTGTGCAATGGAGAGCACATGGAAAAGCATAGGGACCATTCTAAGGAAAAAGCTAATTTTAGTTTATTAAGAACTCTTAAGTTGGGGATTTTGTGAAGCTGCAACATGAAGACAGTACAGAGAAGCAGCTTAGACAGTTAAAAAAAAAAAAAAAAAAATCAAAGATCTGCATCTGTTATTTGTGGTCACGGATGCAGCTGCATGACGACATAACAGGTCTCTTTCCTGCAAGTCTTAAAAATAATCCTATCCACAAATGGCAGAGGTGTGTCATCAGTGGTGTCAGTATGGCCTGACTAGTCACATGGTTTCAGGAAAGCCCCAGGTTGAAATGCCAACAAATCCTGTGGTAGCCAAATAGCAACTATCTGCATCTTACAGGAAGGTTTGAGGAGGATGTGACTGATGCAAGCTCCGAAGGTGTTTGCTGCTGCTGCTGCAGCAGCAGCACAGGAAGAAAAAATGTGAGATTGCTGTTATTTCACTGCTCATTTTCAGCTCTTATCACTGGCAAAAGCAGGCAGTCTACAACTATCTTGTATTTTGGTGGCTTTAAGAAAAGGTTTGCCACAATAGCAGTCTTTTTCTTTCTTTTTTTTTTATAGCAGCTATCTCATTGCCTTTCAGTTGTGGGGCACCTTGGTAGGATAACAAATCATTTTGTGCCTGTGTCTTTTATTTCTGCGGCAGCTGCATTTGACCTGAATCCTGTGAGCTTGTCTGTGGAGGCAGCCACCAGACATGGTGTTATCGGTGGAAATGTGGGGGTTGGGGTTTTTCTCTCCTACAGAAGCAGCTTTGTCTGAGATGAGATTTCTGTGCAGCAAATTTCATTACATAAGGGTGCAGCAGGGTAGGAGGGGTTAGGAGACAGCTGCTATAGTGTACTGGGACACAATAGGTCTGTGCTCAATATAAACACGCTCACCTACAGATTGAAGAATATAGGCCAGAGAGCCTTGCCTTGGCCGGGACAAATAACTAAAATGTGTACATGGTCTATTGTTAAAAATAACGGATCAGAGCAGGTTCTCAGAATTTATACCAGTTGTCTATGTCTAGAAATTCCAAACTCTAAACCTGAAACTTAAATGTATTATAGCAGTTTTTGTTTACGTTGATAGAATGAGGTAACAATGAAATATGCATCCTGCTGAACTAGCCACCTGCTCGTCTTTTGTGTTCCTAAAGTTTTAAAACGACATTTGGTGTTTTGTTTCAAAGTTACGTAACCGGCAAGTACTTAGCCTAGTCTCTGGCTCTGCAGGATACCCAATCCTCTTTTCCCTGCACGATGTTTGGCCTAATTTCTTTCTTAGCTGCATAACAAGGTACCGTCAGAGCAGAGCTAACCCTTGCCCTCAGCCCATTTTGCTTGGCTTGTGTACAGCTGGATGGTCAAAGTAGTGAGTCACTGCTGCTGCCTGCCCACTAACTTGCTTCATTATAGCATAGCCCTCCCTTCCTCTACCCTTGATATGTAATTGTAGATTATGTTTCTACTTAATTGTCCTTAACACATTGAGAAAAGCTGTATAGCTAACTTTAAATGAACCCACCATTGTGCATAAGCATGTGACTGTCACATAGGCTGCCACCTCTCACCACACAGCCCTAGAGTAGGCCCCAAGCTTTATCCCTTGCAAACACGAGGTATCAGCTGAATTAAGGAATGTGGGCTGCTGCCAAATGAGGCCGGTTTCTCTCTCAATTTTCTTTCAGCTGTAGTTTGGTTTTTTTTTTGGGTTTTTTTCATCCCTGGAGCTAACAAACATGTTTATTATTGTTTCAGTGTGGCTCAGCAGAGTACATGGCACCTGAGGTGGTTGAGGCCTTCAGTGAGGAAGCCACAATTTATGACAAGCGCTGTGACCTGTGGAGCCTTGGCGTCATCCTCTACATCATGCTGAGCGGCTACCCACCTTTTGTAGGACGATGTGGAGGTGACTGTGGCTGGGAATTGGGGGAACCCTGCCACACCTGCCAGGTAAGAATTTGACAACTTATTTCAGCCCTTCAGTTTCCTATATCTCGTACAGGACACTAGGGACTCTTAAACAATGTATCTTCTCCATCCAGGTCAAAGCAACTGATGGTACATGTTTTTATGTCTATTTCTAGAACACTTTGTTTGAGAGTATCCAGGAAGGAAAATATGAGTTTCCAGAGAAAGACTGGGCTCACATCTCCTTAAGTGCCAAAGACCTAATATCCAAACTTCTGGTTCGGGACGCCAAAAGCCGCCTGAGTGCTAGCCAGGTGCTGCAGCACCCCTGGGTGCAGGGGGTAGGTCCAAAATGATGAAGCCTCTTCTGCATGTCTTTAGCAGACATTGTTTGTTTAGGGTTAATCAGTAAGTCTCAAGGTTTATAACTTTTTAACTTATTTTTTTCAGGGTGCATCTGACACTTTGCCAACATCCATCCTGCATCAAAGGTGAGAGAACCTTATTGCAGCTACAGCAGACTGCATTCCTTTGGACACTTGAGCCTAAAATATTTGCACCTTGTAATTCAATTGTTGACTGTTTTTATGTTTTGTGATTTTTGTCCATTAGAACCAGCAATGCCAGGGATCTGACATTCTTTGCTGACAAGGCCATGGCTGTCAACCGGCAGCTGGCCGAACAGGATGGCATGGAAGACCAGCAGCAGCAGGAAGTCCCTTTTGTTGTTACCGCTACTGGCTCTTCTATGCGCCTCACTCCTCCTTCCAACTCCAAGTTGGCCAGGCGCAGGCAGCAAAACAGCCAGCTCAAGGGAGGGCCCGTGTCTGCTGCAGAGCTTTGTCAGCTCTTGGCTCCTCTCGTTATTGTAGGAGACTGTGCCTGAACTTTGTCAACCCTGACCCCCGACCTTCCGTTTAGATTAAAGTCCAGATCTACTCTGAGACTCTTTTGTCACCATTCTGGCCCCTCTCTCTGACTCTAGCTGGCCTTGGTTCCTCTGCCATTCAGGTGTTCTTGCCTCGCTGTAAAAGGAGATGCTGCTTGCAGCCCTTCCTCCTAAATGCCTTCTGCCCTTCTGCAGCACTTCTGAAGCACATCAGCCCAGGGCCTGCAAATAGCAAACACATGTGCATGTACAGGTCGGGGAGATGGTCCAGTTAATGATTCGGGAGAGAGAATTTTTTT
>NC_045741.1:14154954-14163133 GCF_008692095.1 Etheostoma spectabile
TTTCTTCATAAAACTCAGTCCAGAAGAAAGCAGAACACTTATCTTCGAAATTAAGCTCGGACACCAAAGGACAACCTGTTGTGCTGCTCCCACATTGCAACTGGATCCACTGTGAATTATTAAGTTATCTGGAATGTTCTCTTTGCCTGTATGTATAAGCATGAATGGCCCATCTGCAGATACATACAAGCTTATGCAATATGTCGAAGGGATTCAGTATAAGGGGTTGGAAGGGCTGTAAGCCAATGCTGGCCGTGCCTGGTGTGGTTCATTAATATGGCTGGGGACTTCAAACATTCTTTATTTGTCTCCATTTAAGATAAATTTCTGTCAATGTCTGAGATAAAACACTCACTCATCTAGCTTGGTGGCCATGCACTTAATGCTCTTGGAGCAAAGAATGTTTGTTCCTAGCCATGACTTCCTGTTGTACCGACTGTTCGGTTTATTACACCACCGTTTATACCAAATTATCAGTGGCAACACTTTCAGTGTTTGAGACCGTCAGGCAAGTCTAATAGTATTGATTTAAACTATTTTAATTGGTTTGATGTATGGCCCCCCAAAATTAAATTTCTGAGCTAGCTCTGCAGTATATGTAGTATGTTGGTACAAGCTAATTATGTTAAATGGTTAGGCAAGTGAAACAGTCAGTGTTACTTTGATTGTAAAGAATTCATGAAATGTCCCCTTGCCACAACCAGAACTTTTTTGTTATTTTTGTTTCTACATATGAATGACTGCATTATATTGAACCTTGAATTTTTTTGGCAGTAAAGGTTGGAACTCCTTTCAGGGGTTTGAAAAGCACATTTTGGTAAATGTGACCTGAGTGTCATTTATTGATTGAATACATTAAGACCATTCCCCCTAAAGGTTCACCATTGTCTTGTTCTATGAGACATCCACTTTAAAAATGACCTTACAAACTAAGAGATGGTATCTTTCCAAAAAGAAACAAACAAAAAAAAAATCACAAAAAAAGTCTTCCACGGACATGTAGCTGTATTAAGTTTACTTTTGTTTTTCATGTTTGAATACTCCATGTCATTGTGCCACACTGATTTCCCCCTCCCCCTTTTTTGTGTATGGCTGTTTATAAGCTTTTATTTTCTATATGGTAATTTCCATGCAGGTGCTGTTCAGTTCAGGTGAAACACCGGATGTTTTCCTTGTTTTGTTTTTAAAGTTCAGCGTATGAGGTGAGATGGAAAGTTTGTTTAGGTGATCTGGAGCGTTCATGCCCAGTGAAAGCGAGCATTACGTTTTTTTTTTTTAATTTTATGTGTAAGATTTTTTTTTTTTTTTTTTTTTTTTAAGATTTAAGTTAAAGCTCATTCTAAAACCGGTAATGATGACATCTCACAACACTGTAGCCATTTCACCAAAGAGGGTTCAAGTCATGATGTTGAACATGTATCACCTGAGACGTGAGGGATTCTGATTGTCCATGCCCGGTTGCCAGCACTTCCGCTACGGTACTTTGGAAATGGCTCTGTTGGTGTCATTCTGCTGATAATGGGACACTGTAATAGTTTAAAACACCTTTCTACAGATGCATCGTTCAGGGGTTCTATGTCTTATAATAAGACCTACTTGAATTTGTGTATGCAGCAGTTTCTTCTCCATTTGGAAAACTTTGCTATCCGTAATCTCAAAGCGATAAGTTGATGGTCAAGGCAATCTTGGGGTTTTGAAAACACCTACACAGTTCAGTATTTTGCCTTTTTTCTCCCTTTTGATTATCACATGAGTTGGTCGCTACTTTTTCATAGGGGTGGATACTCAAACGCACAGATTTTGGCCATACTCTAAACTCCGGAATGGTATGAGTTGTCTTGGTCATGGCCATTTCTACTTTTGTCAAATGGCAGTAGCTTTTCGGACTGCCTTTTATTGGGGGGGGGGGTAAGCTTCGCAATTTTTTATATTGTAATTGCGTAAGTCATTTTGAAGTAAGAAAGTGTTAAAAACCATTCATTCAAATGGTCTGTCCATCAACCTCCCCACAATTTGAATGTAGCCCACAGGCAAAAGCATTTACAATCCAGCAACATTGATCAAATGTTTTATAAATGGTACATTTCATGGACATGGTTATTTTGTCGACGTTGATTCAGTCCTCCAGCTTTCTTGGAGTTGACACCTGATTTCAACAGTCTAAATCACACCAAGCCCATCATGTTCATGGGAAGAAGTTTAAATACAAAAGTATTGATTTAAAATAAGCACTTTACTGTACCATGTGAATGATTGCAGTTCATTCAAGGCAACATTTATGACCGTTGCAACAGAATTTTTGTATTTTTTTTTTTCTAAAAAAAAAAAAACGCAATAAAATGCTTTTGAACAACACACCTGTTTGTCTGGTTACTATACTGTTTTAGTGTTTGCTTAAAGGGCTGCTCTACCCTGTATCGCTAGTTTCATATTAACTACTCCGCAGCTCTGTGGAGAGAGGTCTGACAAGCGAGACTACACATTAACTAGCGGTCTAATCTTTTGGCCAAGGTTGACGCGGTCTCACTTGATTCGGTGCTGTAAATCCCCTAATACGCAACATTCCGTATCTGAGCCGACTATGTGATATGTGTCCTTGGCTGCTGGTAAATATGAGCCTATTTGTCACCTTACACATGACGTGATGGTGGTTTCACCTTGTTAGTTGGCCTGAGTGCTGCTGTGGGGGGTGGCGCTGTTCACAGCTGCAGAGGCCTGATCTGATGAGACTGATGCAACCTGCTGCAAGAGCGCCAGCTCCTGAGTGCCACCGCACGATCTGCCTGGAAATACAAAATGACTTCTGCTGACTTAGCTAAATGCCTGTGTCGTTTCATCACCGCTGCGAGTCAGGATTTGACTTCCTGTGGTTAAAATCAGCTGTATTGTATTTGAATTATTACTAAGCAGATGAACTATAAGATGCGGTTGGTCAAAAAAGAGCAATGACAAGCATAATAAACAAAGAAATCAGACTATTTGAACACACAAGATTTCACAGGCGTTTGTCTCCCTCTAGTGGACACTTCTCACAGCTGCAACACACTGCCAAGATTAACCTGAAATAGTAGGCCTATCCTCTTGGTGTTTAGTCATGATAATTATATCAATATGCCAAAAATTATACCTGTAACCAATAAATTAAGAACATATTGTTTATTTAATTCCATCAAAAATTAGATAAATGGAGGAACAGATCAACCTTGTGTGGGCCACATAAGATTCCAAGTCATGAGACAGATCTCTTTTGTTTTCACATTTGCTTTAACTGCTTATTTCTGTTTTAGTGCTAAACAAATTAAGTTAATTATTTTAGAAATGTTACTGATAAAATAGGGATACTAATACGATAAGTAACGAGACATGTTAAAACCAAATCAGCACATTCAAAAAATAAGGAAAACAATATTCATGCTGGACCCCAATGTTACTTTAATTTCTGTCTTGGTTGTAGCAGAATCTAAACTAAATTTTAACAAATGTTTTTAAGGGACAGATGAAACAGTTCAGCAGCTGTTTTAATTTTCTAAGAGGATGATTTGCTCAATTATTACCAATTTATAATTGTATTGCCTCACCACCTGGTCTGTTTCGATTGATTGACAAGACGATGGGAAGTAACTAAGCACGCAGTTACCTGGTTTTTCTTTTCACAACATGCAAACAGCAAAGTATTATTCATGCATCAAGGTTAAATACATTAAACATCGAAGAATATAAACTTCCCTTTAGAGAAGATGCATGCAGTAGGACTTTCTCACAGCCAACACTTTGACTTGTCACTGTGGGAAAAGCACAGGTGTCACTGACGAGGCCTTCATCATATTCAAGTGTGTCAGTAAGCTATGTGACAATGAGCAAGTATATGACCCTGAATCCAAAGCCTCCTATCATGTACAGCTACTTTTATTACGAATAATCAAGATTTTTTTTTAAATTAAATGGAACCTGTGTTCTAATGAATGGATTACCAGTGTTTTCTGTTTTATTATTTTCTCCTACCTTGTAGCTGCTTTAATAAATCTCCCTGAGACTTCCAACTGTAAAACATTCAGCTACACATGCCTTTGTATTTATCTTTTAAACACCCCTTGTTTTGCTTTCTAAATAAATAAAACACCATGTAGTTTGTTTAGGACCCGTAAAGCTGTCATTTCAGAAGTATGGATTTTCTTTTGTAGAACAGTATGTAAACAATGTGCAAACAGGTAGCATTAAACGCAGCTTTATAAAACTTCTAAAAAGTATTAAGTGCAAGAATAGCAGTCAAAAAAACAGAAGCACAAACATATGAACCAATGGACCAAATTAACCATTTCTGAGGTAAAGGAGAATTTCAGGAGCTGACATAGAAAACAAAAGTTCACTGGCTGATAAATGAAATGAAAATCACTGATCACCCGCCCAGCGCACCTGAGGCTCATGGTGGCCAGGTGTGGTCTAAGTGGATCACGTGTCTGTGGGGAGTGCACAAAAAGCCTCAGCACGCGGTGGTCTGATAGTTTAAGAGTACAGCTGGAGGTAGGTATCATGGCGCATCTTAGGAAGCGGTTTGTAGCGTTTTAATGGTTTGTATTTCTAGCCTACCAGTTAGGGCATGTGATTTTCATAACAAGAACAAAGAAGTTCTATCACTGGTTAATTTGTAAATAAATGCAAGAATAAATAGGCCTACTGAACTATGGAAAAACGTAGTTGTCATAACCTCCACCTGAACTGAATTGACCTTCAGTGACTATTTATATGTAGCCTTCATTTGTTTTTAAAGATTTGCTTCATGTTAAGTCATTTTATAAAGAAGATGTAAGGATCTAGAGTAACTTGTCGCATGTGCTTGGGGAAACGCGAAAAATTATTAGAAGTTTTAAAAATGGTTCCAAATTTTTGGACTGCGTTTATGTTCAGCTGTATTTACTTACTTAGTTGAAGCAAAAATAAAAGTGGTTAATTCTCAGCAAAGGGTAAATGGCCTATAAGTGAATTGTAAAAAATGTGTTTTTTATTTTTTAAATGGACCTTTTTCACAGATATGTTAACTTTTTCTTAAGAAAAGCCACGTGAAGTTTTCAGAGCCTTCTGCCACAAACCGTTTAATTTAACCCAAACCTTTATTTCTGGGAGCAATTGCTGGAAATGTATCCCGTGTGCTGCACAATACCAGAGCCTCTTAAGTGGGATACAGTTGGCCTATGTGAATTTCCCATCCGGGGGTACTATTACTGAAAACACCTGTGAGACCTCAACACATCTGCCATGAGCTAGGTCTATTGTAAGCAAAAGCATGGGCCATTTTTTTCTTTCTTTCTTTCTTTCCAGGCCAGTTGACCCGAGGACGTAAAGACAGCTTCTCCCTGGATTCCTGTGAAATAAAATGTTGAAAAGCTTGTCTCACTTATTTTAGCTGGCTGAGCCTCTTTTAGTTACACAATGAGGAGCTCGCACACACAGGTGTTCCTACTATTGCTAATTAACATTAAGCTTTTGATTAGCAGATGCTCAGCAAGGTAACTGAAGAAAGGAAGAATAGGAGTGGAAGTTAAATTTTTAACCAAAAAAAACAAACACCTCAAGTTACGAGCAAATGTTATGGTTAACAGACAACAAGTTTTCTTTAGTTGTTAGTTGGGCGATTTGGGATAAAAGTTGAATTTAACCTACTTCTTTTTCGGGTTGGGGAGGTTCACACGTTTCTCCTAATCATGCTATAGCATGAATGACAATGTATTGTTTTCGTTGATGGACGTAAAACGTACTATCTCTGACGTCAAGGAGCGCGACACGTGGGAGTTCACGCGATATTTCATCTCTCCGACCAATCCAACATGGCGCCATAGGGACGTTGTTATTGTTCGGTCGCTTCTTCAAGCTCTTGTAGTACGACGAAAATTACGCAGAAAACCGCCGAGCGCGTTCATATTGGCATGAGAGCAACACCTGGGGATGATGATACGGTCCACCGGCTTCTTCCGAGGGATTGACTGCCCGTTTTACACGGAATACAGCGAGGGCAAAGGCAGCAAGAATGGGTGTAACAGACCGTACTGTCACTTCAGGCACAGCCAACAGCGACGGGCGTCCTACGGAGCACCAGCTGATGTTACAAAGCAAAGAGACCTGCACTCCGCACAGAAAGGTGCTGCGTATTATTTAACTACGAATAATTGAACGTCTTCGCTCGCGGAGTCGCCAGCGCGGACGTGTGTGGACTGGACCACAGTGTTAAAAAATGTGTCGAAAAACATAACTCTGAAGGAATTGTCTATTAACGTTCGCTGCCTTTTGCAATTAACCACAGTACATCCGTCTTACCAGTTATACCCCCCATGGTTGCTGTAAAGTGAGGTTTAGCTTGGAAGTGCTAGAAGTGTCAAAGCAACAAAAGAACAGACACCTAGTATTAAGAACAGAACTGCATTATGAACATCTGCTACACATAAACGTAGCAACAACAAAACAAAAATAAGGCACAAAACACTATACACTAACAAATAACTTAGGTGTAATGAGAAAAGTAGATAAAAAATATGTGTATCTTTAAAGGCTTCTGTGTCTGCAAGTAGCAGTGTTGGCAGCAAAAGAGTACTTATAGTGCAGTTGTAGCACTGAACCAAAGGGGATGTCTTATAAAGACAGTATTGCAGATAGTGAACAATTAGGTAGTGTCTTTTGTTTTGGTCTGTTGAGTATGTTCCCCTTGAAGGATAGTACACCGCTTGTCCTCCTGGATTTTGTTTTGATAGCCCACAGACTTATCTTTAACTTGCACAAATGAACTTATTCTATTCACATGTGATTAGAATCCTCTCAACAAGATTACAGCCATAGACCATCTGACCTTGCTATAGTTGCATATATTGTTGTGTACGTTTTTTAGGATTGAGCGTCAAAGTTTGATCTTCACTTCGTGTTGACGGCTGCATTCTGTATGTAACTCTCTCTGGCTAATTACATCCTCAGATGAAGACCTTGACATGTAGTGGAAAGTGGGAATGCAACGTTTTCTCTACTGGTGGTACTGATTAGAACACCTATACCCAGAGTCTGCAGATTTTTCCAAATTAAGAATTAAATATATATTTAGTTAAATAAGAGTACAGTATTGTTCTCCAGGGATTACAATTGAGTGGGTGGTCTTTGGTCACTGATAGAATGTAACTTAAACTGGTCAATATCAGGGAAGACTGGATCAGTGTACATACTAATCCTTAGTTAAAAGCTAGTCAGTGGACCTTTTATTGTTTTATTGGTTAATGTATTAAGATTGATTTGCATCTCTGCAGAACAAGGTTATGATCCCTTCAACCCAGAAGTTGTGAGGCCCCAGGAGCAGCAAAATGGAAAGCCGGCTGCTTCGGGAGACCTTACTGGTGCTCTGGAGCTTGTCAACAAAGCCATCGAGGAGGTCCGCAGTGAGGTGGAGCGGGAGAAGAGGAAGCTCTCTCGGATTGGGGATGAACCGTACGATCCCAGCAAGAGTACAAAGTTGTCTACATCTGATGCTGTTAAAAGTAAAACGCCACCTTCACACATGGCCTATGACCCTGGGAGTTATCAGATGACCACTGGCGGTTATAACCCCACGCCTGGCTGCAGCAAGTATACCTTGGATTCAGACAACAAGGGGAACAATAGTAACTCAATGGAATATGTTCCTACTTCAGTGAGAAAGCCTCCATCTCGGACACATACACCTCAACTCCCCTCTCCTCCCCCCAGTCCAAAGTACTCAAACTGCACATCCTCTAAGTGTAAATACACTGTGGACAATTCAAAACCATCTACAGATATGGAGTATGACCCGCTGTCCAACTACTCAGCAGGAATCGCAGCGAAAAGCAAGAGGGACCGGGATGCACAAACTGTTAAGACGGAGCAGAGAACCATACACAAACAACCAGGATCAGCTATATCAGAGTATGTTGTAGCTCTGAAAAAACCACGACAGCAGAGTGTAGACTCAAAAAAGTACACTTTTTCTGACTCTGATGGGGAGAGCTCTGGAACGGAGTATCGACCCACCTCGCTAAGCAATCTCCAGCAGAGAAAAGGCAAAAATGCTTCTCTTTGGGACGCTGTGGGGAAGGAGATAAAAGAAAAAACTGATAGTATGCTAAATACACTGACACAGAGGAATACAGAGGACTTGGCAGGGGACTCAGACGTCAAGGAAGGTATTAAA
>NC_045741.1:14163143-14173052 GCF_008692095.1 Etheostoma spectabile
GTTTAGAGAAAAAGAAAGTGGCTAGTCAAACTAGCCACAAAAAAATTGCCAAATCTGACAAAGGGCATAAACTTGAAAAGGATGCAAACATAACATCTAGTAGTAAGAGTAGGCCTAGTAGTAGCGGTAGCAGTAAAAACAAAGGGTCATTAAAGAACTTAAACCAGGACTCTGCAAAGAAGGAGAACAAGAGTCATGGAAAAAGAGACGATAGGAAAATTGCGGTTAAGGTTAAGACACCTGATAAAGTTCAGAGGGAAGCCAGAGACGAAAAGAGAAGTGATGGAAAGATCAAAGCTGTGGAAAAAGCAAAAACAGACTCAAGCAAACGAGATAAAGATAGAGAAAATAGTGCAAGGGAAAGCAAGAAAAGCAAAATATCAGAGAAGGAACAGGAACAAAGCAAGTATAAGGACCGGCAACACAAAAATGGTAAACTGGATAGCAGTAAAAGAGAAAGGGATATTAAGAAAATTTGTAAAAGTAGTTCTAGTGGCGGGAGCAATAGCAGTAAATTTAAAGGGAGTTCTGCCAACAGTAAAGATAAGGTGAAGCAAAATGTCAGCTCATCAAATGGGCAACGACTTAAGGACAAACGGCGAAGTCTAAGTCATGCTGATCTGTTTGGAGATGAGAGCCCAGAGGAGGTCGAACCAATAGTGATGGATGATGACGGTGATGATGACTACGAACACGAAGAAGTGCTGGTGAGAAAATCTGCTGATGCTTTAAAGAGGGGACGTTTGAACAAAAGGAAAGCGTCAGAGCTGACTCCGTCTTCTTCTGAAGATGAGGGTGATTGCGGTGTGGAGGGCAGCAGGGCAGGGAACGGTGAAGTCGACGATGTTGGAATCGACTTCTCTAGTTTCCAGGACGATTTGGACTTCGACTCAGATCCCATGGAGGAGTGTTTGCGGATCTTCAATGAATCCAAGGATGTGAAGATGGAAGACAAGGGAAGGCAAGCTAAACAGGTATCCATTCTGTTGCACTTTGTCTTTTTTCTTTACCAAATACTATTTTTTTTATTTTTTTTATTTTTATATACTAGTGTCATATTTTGAACAAGCAAGCTAAACATGCTATGTTGTGCCCTCTCAGCCCTCCAGGGATTCAGAGGAGGAGAGAAGCACAGAAGGCGCATTAACCTCTCTCTTTCCCGGCCAAAAGAAGAGAGTCTCCCATTTTGTTGCCAAAGGAAGTGTAAGTTTGTCACCTTGACTTTAACCAGTCAGGGCTGAACATACAATATGTGTGAGATATTCTAATTAAAACACGTGTACTATTGCGCTTGACCCTGTATGTCTCGGTGTTGGAAACTCCCTTCCTGTCTTTGGAGCATGTACATGTGAAGCCAGAGGTAGGGATACCAGTAAGGAAACATCTACTCTGGGTTTTTTTTAAACCTTTTTTATTCTGGTAAGGTTCACAGAGAGGCAGCCTCTTTTGCTGGAACACACTGATCCCATTCACACAGTTACGCAGTCATACCTGGAAGCTGCCCAGTACAACCACAACCACTGAGCAGCTCCACTTGATCAGTTGTGGTTAAGGGCCTTACTCAAGGGCACCTCATTGGTGGTAATGAGGGGGGGGACAAGCGCTGCTCTTTTTGCTATTCAATCCTGTCAGTCTGGGGATTGAACCAACGACCTTCCGGTCACATGCTTGCTTCTCTAAATATTAATGGTGGTGGAACAAACGAGGAGTCAAAAAGTGAAAAAACAATATGAAAATATTGCCACAGCTCGTATTTTTTTAAAGAGACTATATGATTTGACAGTAAGCGACTTAACGATAAGAGTAGACATACAGAATCTATATAAACATAAAAAAAACTTAAATGTTTTAACACTTAAAGTGTACAAATTTGCTTTTTGCATTATCTGATTTGCAGTTGTGCAGTCACATTATCGTTACCAAAGTCAAATATTCTACAGGGAGGTAGATGATACTGCATGTACAAATTTCAGGTGCTTCAAATTAAAACTACCTTGCAGTCCCCAACTTCATCTCTATTGCAGGAAGCCAAAGAATAACTGGATTTATTTCCTTGTCATTTTAACATCATACTTTCTGTATTAAGAACAAAGTGGTCACTTTAAAAAAAAATGTGCTTCTGTTTTTATCAGAGTGACGCTCCTTCTACGACTGTGGTGCGTCCGTACAAGAGACTCTCAGCCCAGGAGGTCTGCTACAAGCGTATGCAGATGGCACAGCAGCAAGCTGCTCAGCTTTCTGCTTCAGTCAAAGCTGCGTCTCAGAGCTCCAGCCCCGGCTTGTCTGGAGAGAGGAAGAGAATAGCACACCGTCCCAGCCCACAGACAACATCCTCCAAAACAAGTATGAGTGCCTCCACTATTCTGTATTGTAACAGGATTCGGCTTTTGTTTTTATTTTTACACAAGTGTACCACTGCTTTCCCCTGATCATTTCTGAATGGAACTATTTTGACTGTTAGACTGAAGTAGAAAGTCACATGTGTGTCTGACCAGGTCCTGCAGAAGTTAAATCAGCTGCCAGGCGAGTGTTATCCCCCAGCCAGACCTATCAGACTGTCAAGGCCCAAACCACTGCTGGCATCTTGCCAAAGACCACATCCACTGTCATGCAGAGGAGGGTGGCACACACACCCACCCTGAAGGTATCCCCCAGGCCAACATTTGATGCTGCTGCTGTTTTTTGTTGTTGTTGTTGAATATTCTTATTTATTGAATAGTTTTAATGTCTGAACATCCCTGCATAAGCTTGAGAAATTTGTTCTCTCTGTTTTTACGTTTTCAGAGTAGTTCAATGAAGCGCCCCATCATCCCCATTGAGTTTGGGGCCAAAGTTCCCAACAACATCCGTCAGCGCTACCTTAATGCTTTCATAGATGAATGTGTCAAATTTTGCTCATCAGAGGACGTTGCCTTCCAGATGGTATGATTCACACCCAGTTTTCACTATTTGTACCCAGAGAGATGTTTTTTTCTTCTGTCCCATCAACACTTAACCTAGCTTAGAAACCATGTATAGTTTTTAAAATGTCTTTAATAAGGTGGTTGTTCATGTAGAGAATGCCGCAGGCTCTCATCATACCTGGTCTTGAATGCGGAGCGGAGATTCAATAACAGCAGCTTCAGTTGAAGTTTTTTGTGGTTTTGACCGTGAAAGAGGTTTGACTGTTTCAGGCCCTTGACGAGGAGAAGCTGGTGTATGAGCGCAGCAGCAGTAAGAACATCTACCTCAATGTAGCTGTCAACACTCTGAAGAAGCTCCGCAGCAAGTGCAGCTCCTGTCCATCGCCTGTCACCAGTATGTCACCTCAGTCCCTGTGCAGTACACCATGCAGTATTTACTCTTAGTCAACATGTACATGATGCTTTTGTTTAGTTACACAAAAACACACACACACAAAACTATGGATTGCATCAAATGTGCCAAATACAGTATATTGTAATAATAACAATACATTGCACAGTAACACATCAGTTTATGTCCTCAAATGTGCATATATGAGCATAAAAAAATAGTTTGAAGCCTTTGAACAGAAAGGTAATCTGGTGGTCAGACTACGTTTCAGTGGTAACTTCTTTGTTTGTGTGTGTTTCTCTGCAGAGGACCCGGGGTTAGTTGCTAACAGGAGGGCTCAGTCCCACGAAGACGTTCTGGGAGGTCGTCTTGCAGCTACAACCAGTTTCACTGTCAACAGGATGGGTAAACAGCAGGAGGAGAAACTTATTGGTAAGTTAGATTTTTATGACTCCACACCGGCGGCAGCCGGGGTTGTGGGCAGTACGTTTATGTTGTCTTCTGTCCATACGTACGTATGTAGGTCAGTCCCGTTCTCGTGAATGCAATATCTCAGGAACACCTTGAGAGAATATCTTGAAGTCCACTTGGTCTCAAAGATGAGGATTAGAATTAAGTGGTCAAAGGTCAAGGTCTCTATAGTCTTGCATAGCCAGACCTATCTCCACAGTTCTATGGAATAAGGCCTGGTTGTGGCTACACCACACATGCATACTGGGATAGGAGAAAGAAACGCTCTGGGTTGTTTGCATTTCTTTAAACCAATCACAATTGGACGCAGCAACACTGGCTCTGCAAAATAATATTGGAAAGGAACTTGTTTAGGTAAAACATTTGCACCCCACAAAAGATAACTGCACATAAAATGTGCAAAAACACTGTTATGGCAATTATTTAACACTTTAACACCAAAAGAGGAGACAATTGGTTGCATACTGAATTTGTTACACTAATCTTGGGTGCCCACCTTGAAACTGTAGTGACTGTATAGATCCTCTGTGTTACCGGGTTAAATATGTGTGTGAAGCATTCTTGTTTTGCCAAAAATACACTTAATACCCGTTTTATTAAATTCCTTTTTAGTCTTCACCACATGTATAATGTATTTCTGCACAGACAGAATGTAAACTGCAACTTTACTGGTTTGCATACAACTACAATGCTGTTATTCTAGTTCTTCCTTTTTCTTTCTTAGTCATAATGACAAGAAGAATTACGTTTGCAGTGTTTTCAGTTCTCTTTTGCTAGAATTGTTGTAAGCATATTTCTAGAACATGTTTTTTCATGTCATTCTCATTGTTCTCTCATTCTGTTTTACTTCAGTAACCGGATCACATACCTAACAACATAAAAATGCAGATTATATGTCTGATAAAATCAAAAAGAAAATGGAACAACAAAAAAGAGAAAAATAGAAGAAACTCGAGTCTCTGTGTCTGTGACATGTCAAGGCCGTTAAGAGTGGAACTGTTCAAATAACCATGTGACGACCTCCAGGTCCTTTAAACAGCAAACGTCCTGCCCCATGACCTGATGTCAGAAGGAATATCTTTTTTAAACAAAACTCCTGCTCACTGTCTAATTTGCAGAAATACATTAATTGAGGAAAAACAAATGAACAGATTAATCATTAAGAAAATAACATTTGGGTCAAACATATTAGTAACTTTAAGTGTCCCTTATTAACCCTAATTTATAGATTAAATAAATGTATAAAATAATCATTAGTTGCAGCCCAGTATTTGTATTAGCCTGCAACTCTTAAGCCAAATGTTAAATGCAGTCAACATTTATCAGGCTGTGTTGAAAGTTTCTTGCAACATTTGTTGTCTCTCCACATGCATAAGTATTTATAATCAACTTTTCAGAGTGAAAAACACTTTTTCCATCTTCCATGTAATCAGTGTAGGATTTATCACATCATGCACAAAGACATCAGTTTAACTTGTTGCTCTGTCCCACTGTAGGAGCTACACTGTACAGGAAGCTGCAGGCATACCTGATGACAGAGGAGCAGCTCCAGGAGCACGGATACCCGAGAGCAAGCCCAGAGGCTGCCGGCAAAGCCGTCATTTACAACCTCCCCGAGAAAAAGGCCATCTCAGATCGTGAGTAACTGCATGACGTGGGGTGGCAGTAGCTCAGTCCATAGGGAGTTGGGTTGGGAACCGGAGGGTCACTGGTTCAAATCCCCGTTTGGACCAAAAAAGTAGGGAGTGTGGATTGGTGGCTGGAGAGATGCCACTTCACCTCCTGGGCACTGCCAGGTGCTGTTGAGCAAGGCACTGTACCCCCCCACCCGCTCAGGGCGCTGGTTCAGCTGGCAGCCTACTCACTCTGACATCTCTCCATTAGTGCATGTATAGATCCTGAGCGTGTGTGTGTGTAGTTCAGGACTGTGTGTGGTTACTAACAAAGTGTGGACACAGAGTGGGAATTGTAATTTCCCCATTGGGGATTAATAAACAGATTAAAATTAAATTATTATAAATTATGACCCTATAGCTCTTTCACTCATTTCTAATGACCAATACTAAATTACATAAACATATGTGGTCTACAATTACTTGACTGACTCTCTGGGATGTGTTTTCCAGCGTTCAACAAGATATGCTGTCGATGTGGAGCGGAGTATAAGATCAATGTCAGCGGCAACTGTATACGAAAAGAGGAATGTATTTTTCACTGGGGGCGATTGCGCAGACATAAAGGTACGCTTGTTTGCATTTAGTTAGTGAAAATCGTTAATGAAAACCAATCTTATAAATGCTCATTTTGGCCTTTTGTATTGTAGTTCACACTGCCAAACTCTCCACCCCTTTTCTCAACTTTCATTTACGTCTGTCGGTCCGACTTGTTCTTTCATGTTTTCATGTTTTTGCTGTCTGTCAGTCGCTGGAGGCTGGGAGACCAACTACAGCTGCTGTGCTGCGGCTGTTGGCGCACCAGGCTGCCAAGTTTGTAAGGTATAATTCTTTTCAAGCCAACAACTATTTGTTAACCTTTTTTGCATGTGTAATAGTCAGATGTATGGGCTGTCATAGCGCACACATTTTAACAATGAAATAAAATGTAAGACAAGCTAATGGAGAGAGGCACTGAAAACAATTTAACTTTAAAAATACTTTAAATTACACGACCATGAGCTTACAGTAAAGACCTGTTTAGTGAAGCTCATAATATTCTGTTTGTTTGTAAAAAACTGTCAAAGATGTTAATTTATCTCTGTAGCTTGTAGTTGTGTAGACAAAATAACTTCTTGCATATCCATCAGTCAGATCAAAAATATGAAAATGTTTTTGGTCTTTCCCTTTAAAGGATATCCTTCTATGGGATAACATTTTGGCATGTGTTACAATATCAGAATTCAGTGTTGTGTGTAACTTTCGGTGCTTAGCTGTGTCTTTTCACTGAAGACAGCTAGACATATTCCTGAGCCTTTATTTGAAACACTTCTCACAATAAAACTTCTCATCTGCTAGTTTTTAAGTAATTTTCTGCACATTTAAAAAAAGAAAAAGGCATTTATAAAAGAAAACATCCCCAGACTTAACATTTATTATTATTCTCGCAGCAACATGTTCAGGACGGGCGTAAAGAATCATTTGATGGCTATGTCACAACATTCAGTAAAGCTCTATCACCAGATGGCAATGGAGGGGTGTTTGCTTTGGACTGTGAGATGGTGAGTCAGTGCTGAGAAACGTCTAATCTAAATGCACAATTTGTCTGCCATCTGCCAAACTGCCATCTTGTGTGTGTATTTGATTATAGAATTGATGTATAATTGGCCAGTTAAATACAAATAACTCTGTGCTCAATATGTTTGTTACAGCAGGAGTAAAATAAGATCCAAATAATAATTTGTCTCTTTTTGTCAAAATGTTTTTTTATACTTTGTATTCGAAGTTACATGAATGTGTGTCTTGTTTCCTCTGAATCAGTGTTACACAAAGCAGGGCTTGGAACTGACAAGGGTGACGGTCATCGACTCTGAGTTGAAAGTCATCTACGATACATTTGTCAAACCTGAAAGCAAAGTGGTCGATTACAACACACGGTGAGTTTGTGTCCCCGCAACACAAGGGTTGCTGCATGGGTCGTGTCTGCTATTGAATTTAACTGGTAAAGTCATTGTTTTAATGGGTCTTTGGAACAGTCACATACAACTTGTATGTAATTACCAGATTTTCAGGTGTGACGGAGGAGGACTTGGAGAGCACCACCATCACTCTGAGAGATGTTCAGGCCGTGCTGCTCAGTATGTTCAGCGCTGAATCCATCCTCATAGGACACAGTCTGGAGAGTGACTTGCTCGCTCTGAAGGTATTGTGGCTCTTCATGAACCTGTAAGGGGCTTTTTTATTTAACCAATTTATTCAATGGTAGCTTTTTCCACAATGGGAATATTGTTCCTCTGTGTTGCCCGTTACTGCTTTGGTCCCGTTATCAGTCTCAACAAAAAAGTTTTGTGAAACTGCAAAAAGTTGCAAAGATTAAGTTAAAGGCAAATCTAGGCTTTACTTAATTCTTAAGTAAATCTTTAATTATTTTGAATCCTGGCTTTAAGTTACTGAATAATCATTCAGGGACTTTTCTTGACAAATTTGAATGACTAAAAACTAAAACTTAGCACACATGAGAATGTTTTCACAGGTGTTTTCTCTTGGAGAGCTCAAAAATGCACAAATTCAAGCAGAGCAGTGCAGTAAGAAAGATGAATTTACAATCAGGAGTAACTTTAGACAGTTCTTGCTTTAAAGGGAAGGAGTGCATTAATTGGTGTTGTTTCTACTGTTATATCTGGACTGAAATAAAAAATAAAACGGTTGTCTTTCTGTCTCCCACTCCTCCAGCTAATCCACAGTTCAGTTGTAGACACGGCCATTGTGTTTCCTCACCGCCTCGGCTTGCCCTACAAACGTGCCTTGAGGAACCTGATGTCCGACCACCTCAAACGCATCATCCAGGACAACGGTGGGAAAAATCGCACAGAGTTTGCATCCCCATTACATACATCAAACATAATCCCCTGTCACATAAACATGGCCCTAGTTACATAAAAAAGCCCAGAGAGCAGCACAATCACATAATCTCCATTTGTAACTGATTCATATCAAATTTTATGCAAACCACTAAAGATTAACTGATTGATCAATCCGCATCAGTAAATATTTATCTTTTGAGCATGTTTTATTGAATGATAGCCTGCAAATTCAGGCCTGCCAAGTTACAATGAATAACATTTTTAAAGGATTACAGTCAAATTAATCTCAAGTTCATTTGTATAGCCCAATGTTTCAATGGGCTGCATAGGCACACAGAAACCGCAGGTCCCTGCCAAGAAGTCAGGGAAAAACTCCCCCAAAAACATCTGGACTCAAACAAAAATGTTGACGAAAGCGTAGGAGAGGCTCTTCATTGGAATGGCTGGGGCTACAACAGGAGCTGTAGGTGGGAAAATGGCAATGAGAAGATGTAACAGTACAGCACTAACAGTTGGATTCTCACAGGTCAATCATAGTAATGTTGTATATCCTGCATGAAGCTGTACAATAAGATAAGTCCAAGGAACGGGTAAGTGAACGGCTCTAAATTCAAACTTATGAATATGTATGTGTGGTTCATCACATCATATCCAGAGGAAATCTGTATCTTAGAAATCTGTCCGTCTTATATCTTCTGCCGACATGAATCGGTCCAACACAGTTTGACTGCCCTGCATCCTTGTCACCAGCAGATGTCCCTCATGTGTCAACAGAGAGTTAACACCCATTAAGTCTAGTTTGTTGAAACGCCTCAAACTTTACAAAGTCTTGTTTCTCCGTCACTACTTAAGGTCTGTTTAGGACTAATGAAAACAGTTTCAGAGTCAAATATCCCTAAAGAAGCATCAGCAGTCTCTTTGGAAACTAAACAGTGTTGCCATTTCTGCCTAATCTCTTCCTTTCCATATCCTTCAACCTTAACGGTGCCATAAGGTGGCTATATCCTCAAGGGGGAAAAAAAAGTTTTAGTCTGTTGGTTGGTCGGCCCACAACCTCAGCCACCACAACCACCTGACTCTAGCGCCACCATCAGGTTGATATTTACGATACGATGCAACTTTGTGGTCAGTTTACACTGAAATGAATTTTGCGTTCCTGAGCAGCTCCGCTCAAAAGAAGAAAAGAAAAACACACAGAGTTAGACAACAATTACACATAGAGTACAAATATAAAGACATATCTACAGCCATGGCAAGGAAACATGGACATATTTATGGTTTTGAGAGAAATGTTTCTATGAAATTTACACACATGCCCCTCTCAGGATGAATTGTATTAACTTTGGTGATGCTCCGACTTCACCTCTTGTGCCATCATCAGGTTGAAAAAGCAATTTGTCTCAATCTCAGCTGTACTTCGTTTTCAGTGGTTATACTAAATAACATCCTTAACATCGACTCAATATTTTCTATTTATTAAGTTATTCATATTGTGTTTCCAGATTACTAGGTTAGCTTTTATCTGTATTAATCTAATAGAAACAACCATGCTACTGTAGCTTTTTACATGTTCATTACAGCATTTAGGTACAAAAGGAATAATTGTGTTCCTGTTTTTTTTTTTTTTT
>NC_045741.1:14173062-14201637 GCF_008692095.1 Etheostoma spectabile
AGGGCCACGACTCGAGCGAAGATGCATCTGCCTGCATGGAGCTGATGTTCTGGAAGATCAAAGAGGATGCAAAGGTCAAAAGGTGACCTCAGCCCCCTCTGCTACACTTTCCACAGTTCAACTTCCTGCCTTCATGTCCGAGTCAAGGAGACAGAGAAGTTCAGGAGGCCTGCACATGCTCTCAGAGAGTTAAGGTCAGAGTGTCGTGGGGGTGGGAGGGATGCTTCAGTGCAGATGGAAGTTTGCTGTTGCTACCTACTGTACTGAATTGAAGAACTGCCAGTCCATTTAAAGCAATACCCAAATTAACAGTATTTTCATTTTCGTATTAGTATTTCAGTTCTAAATAATGTTACTTAGAATGTATATTTGTTTATTTTGAGCAGTATCTCTTTTGAGACCTCAAACAATTATATGAATAAACCCTTTCTATAGAAGAACTTATTAAAATAATGGGGCATTGTTTGCTGAACAATGATGATTAATATGATATTCATGCCAGGCTGTCTTCAGCCTAAATTGCACTATATAAACTCTCTGGTGTGTGGGGCCCAAGTCTGAGTACCTCATCTGTGTTATTAAAGCAATTGCTTCTAATGCATAACACATTACCTGTTCTTAGTTACACTTAGTTACACTTAAGTGCATTGATGTGATAGTCTGTCAGACATGCCTATGTAAATGCATTTGTGTTTTTCCACATTGTTTTTTTCACTCACTGACGCTCTGTTTATCCAGTTAATTTTGTTGGTTGGCTCTCAAAACCTAACTAATCCTATAATACTTGATCATGTAAAAGATCCTCAGCAAAAATGTAAAGTCTCTGGTTATCACCTATTTGGTATGGTTGATAGAATAAATCACTGTATTTTATAGCTACGACAAAATAGCGATACTATATCCAAAAGTGTCTCTGTGTCATGTGCACTGCATGAAATAAAGCCACGGGAACCATTGTGACAGAAGGTATGACATGTTATTCCTCTATACAGACAATATTAGGTTCAGTATTGTTAAATTAGGCCTGGGTTATTAATCACAAACACTTATCATTTAATACCAGCTAACCTGTACTGTTTTATGTTGAAAATGACTGAAAGAATACTCGAGTGCTGTAAATACGCTGTTTCCTTTTGTATTTGTTCAATTTTGGTTGTTTATCTTTTTCTATTAAAAGTCATTAGTTCCAAAGAAGATGTTGTTCTGTCTTTACATCTTAACAGTATGTAGATTTACTCATGTACTGTAAAAATTTGAGGTACGGTACTTACTCGATTATTCTGCTTTCTATTTCTACTCCACCACATTTCACAAGGAAATATTGTACTTTTTACTGCAGCTATAGTTACTAGTCATTTGGCTTAGTAAAATTGTACACACAAAACATTTGATCAGTTTATTAGTTACAGAATAAACGAACCAACAGCATGCACCCACTGTAAATACCTTTTAGGCCTTTTTCTACCTCTATCTTTATCTACCAGGTGAGCTACCCAGGCGTCCACACTAAATCATTTTTAAGATTGTTCAACTTCACGTAAAGTTCATCTGCTGCCTTAAAAAAGTGAGTTAATTGAACCTTAAGATGATAAGTTGAATCCGCACACAGTGACAATCATTACAGACTGATTTGCTTTCTGTTTACATTTCCTTAGTTTCATTCAGAATTTACAGCAGCTGATGTTGGAGTTCACAGATATGTAAAGCTGCTTCCAGTGATTGTTATCAAGTTATAGGGTGTAGGGCCCGAAATGGACACCAACCTTAATCATGCTTAGTAGTTTTTATTATTATGAATAGAAACAAACATGACCCATCTCAACATTTATTAATAACAAAGCAGGTTTCCACCATGTATGTTTTATTTAAACTACAAAAACGACTGGAGAGATTTCTCTGATGATACTTTTGTTCCAGAACTTTTTCTTTTTAGTAAAGCTAGTATGTTTACAGTTTTATTGCAACTTTTTGCTCTAGTAAAAGCTCTGAATACTCCCTCCACCTCTGCTGCACAAATAGTTTTTGACAGTGTGACAGCTTTTTCTCAGTACAGTGCCGGGCCTCTTGTAGTCTATATGTCCCTTTAACAGCAGGTGCAGCGGCCATAATTCTCCTTTCTTCAGCAGATGTGTAAATTGGGAAAAAATGGGAGAGAAATGCTAAACTGAGAGGCCCATCTTTTCTTCGGTGTGTTTGCCTGTTAAGCTCCTCCCGTCACATGTCAGTATGCATTTCCCCAGGCCGGGCCACAGACCCCAGGTATTAAAAGAGCCAGTTAGCTGGGATCAATACCTACACAATGTTCCATTGACAGGGAGGGGGGCTTCCTAGTGTTTATTGAGTGTTGCAGAGATTTTGAACATGTGGAGCAAAGCAGCTTAGAGGGGTCGTCTTCATTATCAAATTCGATCAGAGCCTCTTTCTCTCTCCCCCGTGATCACCTTTGACTAGCGGGGGGAAGCTGCAGGCCGGGGCCCCCGAAACTGAGCCCATGCTGAGAGATGAAGAGCTGTATTATCTCAACGAGTGCCAAAACAAATAAACACTTTACTGCCTGCATACTGAAACCATTAGTTAATTAATTCGTTAAAAAATAATCAGCAACTGTTTTGATAATCGATTAATTGTTACAATCATTTAATTGAGCACAAATGTAAAATTCACTGCAGATCCAGCCTTGATCCTTAACCTATTGCTCATGATACTTATTTTCTTGATTAATCGGGTATGCCGGGTAAAAATTTTTACAGATTCCCAGAAGTGACAGTCACTTTAGATGTCTTGTTTTGTCCATCAGCTCCAAACTCAAGTAAATTCCGTTTAATATCAGAAAAGACAAGGAAAAGCAGCATATTTCCATTTTTGCTTTAACAATGACATACGATTAATCAATTTTAAAAATAGTTGCCACTAACAACTCGGCTCAAAAGATATTTTTAGGAAAAGCTTCTCAATCTGTTGGATCATAAATAACTTGTATGCAGCTTTGGTATTCTGACATCTTTATTACACATAGCAGAATAAGACAAGTAAATTGTTAAAAGTGCATTTAAAGAATCTTAATACTTCAGGCAGAACTTATAAGATGTTATACATGTAACTTAATCTTGAATGCAGGAGAAACAGTGGAAAAAGGCTCACAGGTTAGTCATAAAACACAGAAAAAGGAAGGGGAGCCATTAAATCTAGAGCAGGCAGCATTGTTCACTTTTGCAGTATATAGACTGTAGACAGCCCAGTGTCTACAAACGGCAACAAAAACAAACTGTGCCCACCTGCACCACGAAGCATCCACTAACAGTGTTCCAGCCAAAAATGGTCAAGAAGGATTTGGGAGTGGAGATGGGGGGTTAGTGCGCGGAAGCACAGAAGGGAGGGAGAGAGGACGGGATGAGGAGGAGGGAAGGACGAGCTGGCCTCGTTTTGTTTGATAATACTTCGAACGTCAACAAGAAGGGCTGTCACCCAACATCGCTTTGAGCACCTTTAATACCTCTTCTGTTTGGAGAAAACTCAAAACTAAATCTTGGTTTAAACAGCTCGTATCATCACTGGGTCTTAAGCAATGGTGCTGAACAGGCGATGGCTCAAAGAGGTCAGGGTCTGTTTTCTCTCTGTGTTGGTCGGCGTTCACCCCTTGCACCCCCGGTCTGGCCCACATTGGGTGCCCTTGACCCTCGGGAAACCCGCAGCTGTCTGTCCCCCACTCTCACTATTTAATCTATAGCACTCTCACACAATTAAGAGACTGATCTTTACTCAGTCCCGGTTATTGATCTGCTGGTGTAGCTGCTTATTGCGGTGCTCCCAAGGGCTGCACAGAAGACCACAAGAAGCTAATTGGAAGGTAATAAGTCTTAAGGTCTTATAAAGGAAGAACTATTAGAGTGTAATGGATTCCTCAGACTCATTTTAGATCGATAAAATCAGACTAATGGATTGGTTTGTTCGCTTAAAATGATCTCCTTTAAACTCCACTCTCTGAACTAAAGCCGTGTGTGTGTGTGTGTGTGTGTGTGTGTGTGTGTGTGTGTGTGTGTGTGTGTGTGTGTGTGTGTGTGTGTGTGTGTGTGTGTGTGTGTGTGCGTGTGCGTGTTAGATTTTTTGTGTGTGTACTTGGTGTGTTTGCAGCCGGGTCAATGTCACTCTAAGCTCTGAGTGTGTCATAGCCAGTGTCAGGCCTCACAGCGTGATCCTGGGGCTTAAGAAGAGCGCCTGAACCACCGCCCGCTCTCCCCGCCTCCCCCAGGTCAAAGGCCAGCCGGCCTTATCGATTCACCCCGATGAAGAAGTCTTTAGCTCTCCCCTCTTGGGCCCACACGCTCCTGGACTATCATTGTGGCCCCAAAAGGCCCTTCAATTGTGTTTTGCATCCCGATCAATCCAGTTGGTGTCTGAGGGGGGGGGGGCTTCCTTTGAGTTAACTGACTACAAAGGTCCCCTTCTGACAGGCTCTTGTCAATACAAATTTCCACTTTTGATAAGTAATTAAAGAAAGCCTGAACATAAGGGGAGGATTGCTCGCTGAAACATCTGTTAAACAGGAGACATTGACAAAAATCCTCTTAGTGACAAAAAAGAAGAAAAGAAAATCAACTGCCCCTCCAACCTCATTTTCTTCCACGGCATCCCAATTTCCACCAACGCAATGTTTATTAACACTTTAATCAATTTTAATGAAACAACAGGTGCTTTGAGTCTAGAGCTGAAATCATTAGTCGATGATTTATGAGTCTATGGACAGAAAATTAATTGGCAACTTTGTTAATCGGTTTATCGTTTAGGTCATTTTTCAAGCAAATATGGCAAATAATTCCTGTTCCCAAGTTCCCGATTGTGCGGATTTTTATTTATTTTATTTTTTCATTGTGATCGTTTACGTTTGAAATAGATTTAGTTGCTTTTGTCAATACTTTCAGTCACATCTTCCCACTAAACTAAAAACTGACAGCTCCGACTTCGTCACATTTGGACCTGTTGAATGCACATGTGTTGCTAGACCATCTACAGCTGAAATCCTGATGATGAATTTAGATCAGATTTGTTCCACAACTATTTTTGAGTCAGCACAGTTTTTTGTTTATCATTTCTCTCAGCTGAAGATGTTATCCAAACTGAAGTAAAATGTTAAAACAATTAGTTGATCAACTGATGGACAAAAAAAATAATCAGTCATTTTTTAAAGCAAAAATGCCGCTAAAAAATCACTTGTTGCAGCTTCTTAAATTACATTTGTTGGTGTTTTTAGTCTCCTTTATAATAAACTACCTAAAAAATATCTTTGGGGTTTGGACTGTTGGTCTTTCAAAAAAAGATATTTGAAAAAGTCACTTTGGGCTTTATACATTTGCAATGAGCCAAAACAGTTAATCAAGAGAATGATTGGCAGATGAATCAATAATGAAAATAACCATTAGTTGCAGCCCTGATGAATCAAAGTGTTTCCTTTCGCTCTTCCAGTATCACATTGTCGGATCCTTGTATTAGTTTTGGAAGCTTATGAATGCTACAAAATCAAAGCTTTTGTTACTGTCTTTTGATAAATCAGTATTTTAAAGTGCTTATAAGTTGTAACCATAGACTTTTAAAAAACTTTCTTAATGGATAATAAATAAACTGTTGCTTTATTGATCAGTTATAACCCATCAAAATTGCCAAGTTGGGAAATCTCCTGTTGGCAGCTGTTTATTCTTTCTATTTAGTAATGGAGTAATTCATGTTGATAATCCTCTAATCAGAATCAGAACCAGCTTGACTCTGGTTAAGCTTTACTCTCAAAGTACAACCATCACTTAACATGTAAGAATGAAACAAAAAGGACAGTAAGATATAAAAAATACTGTTAAGTATATAGTATAACAATACAATCAAATTTAGAAATTTACAAAAAATATACAATAACAATTGAAGAGAGGGAAAGAATAGTGCTATATCATTGTGGTCTGAGATTTAAGATTTGAATATCGATATAGTGCAAGGCAGTTCAATGCAATGGTGAAATATAAACAACAATATTGTAATCGTAAGATTGAAAATATCCATGAGGTAGATGAGCAGAAGAATGAATCTCGTGAATGCTCCTGGGTTTCTCACTTTCTAGTCTTCCACTGCCAGACCTATGTTTGCATTTCTTTAAACCAATCACAATCGTCTTGGGCAACGCTAAGCAACGGGCGCAGCGCCGGTGCCTCTGGTCTCGGATAACAACTTGTTTTGTTGGAACATTTTCACCCTGTAAACAAAAACACTACACACAAAATTAAACTGTTAAAATATGACTTAACCTGTTCACACAGTACAGTAATGTGAGTTATTTAGGTCAGCTGGTGTGGCAGTAGCTCAATAAGTAGGGAGTTGGGTTGGGAACCGGAGGGTCGCTGGTTCAAGTCCCCATTTGGACCAAAGTGTGGTGGTGGACTGGTAGCTGGAGAGGTGCCAGTTCACCTCCTGGGCACTGCCAAGGTGCTCTTGACCCTAACTGCTTTGGGATGCGCATCACATCTCCCCATTAGTGCATGCAGTAGGTTCTGTGTGTGTAATTCAGGCCCGTGTGTAATAACAACAGAGTGTAAATTGAAATTTCCCCTTGTGGGATTATTATGTATACATTATTCTTCTTATTATACCTGGATACCTATATGAATATGCAGTTTATCGCTGTGTGCCTTCGTCCACAGCAATCCCTACCAATAGATCCCAAAACGTTCCTGTTAACATATTCTTTGTAAATCTTTACAATCATTCCTCGAAAGAACCTTAGCAGCAAACGGCAACACTCAGAGGGAGGAAGGTTAGGGACATCCGGTGCGTGAGCCATGCGCAGGATGTCAGGCAATTATCCTGGAAATGTACTTCCGTTGATCCAGACTACTTACTTTCTAATAAGTCATTAAGGCCACACTTACAAAATGTTAAGTTGTTAACAAAGAGGTTTAATCATTAAGTCTGCAGTTGTGTTAATCAATTGTTGGCTGCCATTGCTACATAAAGAAGTGGTCAAACCAGTTAAAGGGATACTTCCCAACCTGGCAACCTAAAAGTTGTTCTTGTTAATGGCTTATAACTGGATTACTTACTGATTTATTAACCATTATCATGGAAGGTATCGTCTCGTATCAAATGTTTTGCAATAAATTCAGCATGCTGTCTGTTTGCAACACTACAAGAAAGTATGTGATTATTTGCTGAACTTTAACAACTTCATGTTATTTGCCATCAAGTGGGATAAAGAGTGAATGTTTTGACGGTCACTATTCACGTCATTTTCTTACGGTAAATCCCTATGGCTATGTGACAAGAGTTATTAAACTTGCGCGAGTTTCCACCTGTTCAGCGGTGAGTCTGTTGTCAGTGATGTGGCTTAGCCTTTTATTCACTGTAATCCATGCATGTGTAAGTGGATCCTCTAAGAGCAGGATAACTCCCTTTAAGCTTTTTTAAACACTACAGGAGGTACTCAAATCCAGTAACTTCTCATTTACCTCTGCACCTAGTGCTTTAATGCAAAACACTCACATCCTGGTGATTAGTCCTACTGCACCAAGGCCTGTTTCTCATTTTGGATTCACAAAACTGCTGATTAATTTAGTGGAATATGATGTTGTTGTCTAGAGCTCACTGAGTGGTACTGTCAGTCAGCAAGTTTTGGATGACAGTGCTAATTGAAGAGGCCATTACTCATTTAGACTGAACCCTGGTCGTCTTCATTGGTAGGATGTGAAGCCCTGCCTGGCCCTGCAGAAGGGGAAATGATCCAGGGAGTAGGAGGGGGCGGTGAGTCAGTGGTGGTGGCTCTGGGATGGGGAGGGTCACACACAACCACACTCTTTGTGTGCCTCTAATCCCCCCAGCTAGAGCTTTGGCCAGGTTTCATCATGAAAGTGCCATGAAATAACTACTTTTTTTCTCTCCTCGCAGTAAATCTCCCCTAATCCTGCGGGCTGCGGAGACAAAGGCCTCTGGGACCTAATCCTGGAGCTTTTAGTGGGGCTGAGGGGCTGGCCGACAGAGCCTCTTCTAAATGACTTATTTCTATCGGACACTAATATAGCTTGACAGCCAAGAACGGCGAAAGGAGGAGGAAAGAAAAAGCCAGGGGAAAAAAAAGAGCACAAACATTTTCACATATTTTGGAAGTTTGAGCAGTGGATTGTGTGCAAGTGTGAGAAGAAGACGTGAACCACGAATATTTGTGCACACACAACTGTCACGACATCCAACATGTTTATCTGTGATTATTAATACAAAATCATGTGCAGTTGAATGGGGTGGAGGAATGTACCTGTAGCATCTTTGTTTTATCATTATTTAAGTTTGTAGGGTGAGAATGGCAAATGAGTTCTGCAGTACTTAATTATATGCAACAAGTTGTACTCACAACAAAGCGTTATTTTTACAGAACTTCACACTCAGGAAGTTTAATTTACGTTTTTTTGTTGCAAACTAAGAAAAAGTAAATACAACTACATTTAAACACACTTAACAAGAAACTACCTTAAAACTAATATTAACATTCCTCCTGTATCTTTTGAAGTACAATCAAGTTTTTTCTTGTCCAAATTGAGGATGTAAGGTCATGAAACTGGACTATATCAATAAAATGAACATGGCCTGATAGGAAATTAATGGTGGAAGGAGTACTAAGATACTTTACTTAAGTAAAAGTATTAATGCCACAGTGTAGAAATAAGTAAAATTAGTCATTATACAGAATGGCCCATTTCAGAGTGATATATATATATATATCATATTAATGATCATGAGTATTGATGCATTAATGTGTTTATCACTTTAATATTGCTGCTAATCAAGGTGGCGCCAATTTAATGACCTTATATACTACCGGGTACTGTAGCTTGTGAATTTACCTCAGAGGATCAATGAAGTCTTATTTTTTTTTTGTGATCAATTTTTTATTGATAGTAAATAAAGTCTTAACTTATTTTTTGTTCTTTTGAATCTGCAAAGTAACTAAAGTAACAAACCCTTTTTTAATTAATGCACAAGTATTTGAGCAATAGGTAACACTTTAACCCCTCTACTTAGCAATCCGCATGTAAACATAAATAAGAAATAGATTATAACACATAAGTTGTAAGCAGATATAAGTGTTTTTATTAATGTAAATGTCAACAACTCCTCCCATGGTCACTCATAGGTGGAAGCTGATGTATGAATGACAATTTAGTTTAGTAGAATTGAATGAATTTAAAAGAAGTCATAATTGTTGACAAATACTGTACAT
Organism: Etheostoma spectabile; assembly: GCF_008692095.1. NCBI lineage: Eukaryota > Metazoa > Chordata > Actinopteri > Perciformes > Percidae > Etheostoma > Etheostoma spectabile. The sequence goes on from NC_045741.1 coordinate 14,182,307, forward strand.
TCAAAAACTGCAACTGCATCGTGAATGTTGTGTGGGTAAAATCTGAATCTTTAGAAATGTAAAATGGAAATACTTAACCTAAAAAAACTGTAATTAAGTGAAGTAAATGCACCCAGTTACTTCCCACCACTAGTTTATGGTTTTTAAAAAGTACCAGAGGTGATGGTGATGAGAGCGTTTTTAGAGCTCTTCATGTTGTTGATAGTTTGTGTTTTCCTGTCTGCTCTTCCTGGGAAGACTTCTAATTTAGCTCAGATGGATTTTTAAAGAAATTGTTCTCATTGAGGAGGTTCAGATTAACTTCACATGGTGACAGTTTATGGGCAAAATATGGTGCCTGTTAGCAAAACAAACCCTTAGAGAAAAAAAAAAAAACCCTCAGAGGGGAGACTGTCAAAGGCAGCGGTCTGAGAAAGAGGACTGAGAAGGAGAGCACAATCAAAGGCTGTTATTTTAATCTGTCCTGCCTCGGAGATTAGCCGACCACATTGTTTTAATTGTTTTAACGGGAGGGAATGAAACGCTCGCTTATAGGGGGATCCTTGGCATAAATCTCTCAAGTTCAATAGTTTCAAAAAACTTGAGCTCCTTGCAACCCCCCACTCTTCCCTCATCCCACCTAATCCCGGCTAATACCTTTCTTTCTATTGGCTAATGGCTGAGGGGAGCCTGGGTAAATGCTTCTTAAATAGTCGTGGGTGAGAATGGTTTCGGAGAATTTATTCGTGCCACGACAAAGAGCACTGGTGTGCGAGGGGTCAAGGCCCAAACTGGACTAGGAAATACTGGACTACACTGCTCACCAGGTTCGGACTTCTGTGCGTAAAAGCGCACCTGGATCTCACGCTCCGGTTTTGCAGGTATGCCGTTTTTTTGTTTTTTTGTTGTTGTTGTTTTTTTATCACGGAAGAAATCCTAGAATGAGTGGATTCGCGTATCTAAATTGTGTAATGGATATCAACGAAATCAGATTTTGAGCTGCTTTTATGGATATAAGGTGCAAAGTAGGTGTCAAATTTGGAGTATTTGTAGTATAAGACTATAAATGTCACCAAATTCGAAAGAAATCTACTACTACTACTACTACTACTACTACTAACACCACTACTATACTACTAATAATAATAGTAATTTTACTCAATGTTTTTGAATCGCCCAACATTTTTTTTCTCCAATTCATCATCATTTTAAGGAACTTATAAAATACAGAGTTCACAATCGGAACAGCGACTAGTAAAAAACCAAGAAAGGGCAAAAGGAGATTAATGGTAATTATAATAGGCTACTTTAGGGAGCATTGAGAAATAATGTAAGTCCCTCATGTTCTGTCGTGTTTTATCTGTTGGCTTCTCATTCCAACAGTTTATCAAAGTATCAAATAATAACAGATTATCTGTTCATTCTGAAGTAATTGCTCCCTTGACCTCATACTTTTACCAGCTAATAATTGTACTTAAAAAAGGTTTAGGAGCCCAAGCCTAAAATACTTCAGTATCGGCCTACTTTAATGCTTTCTATATTAAAAATTCACCCTTGAGTCAGTAAATTAAGTCTTTCTGTTTCTTTAGATTCAATATGAACTCCTTGAATTTCTGCGGGCCGTCCAGCGGGGGTGTGTATCCCCTCCACGGTGTTAACTCCATGCTGTTCGACCTGCACCACCAGATGGCGGAGCAGTACCACGTCTACTCTGCAGCCAGCCCTGCAGTGCACACTCTCTCTGTGGCTGAGAGACTGGCAGGTGGGTCTTAGTCCTTTAAACCCTTCAAGTGACTCAGAAACTTCAATCTCACAGTTTAGTCTGAGGTTTAAAATGATTTATCTTCTCCAGGACTATAATGTAGTTAACCTAGCCTAATACAGAGTGACTTTAAAAAAAAAAGCTTAAATGAACACTACTTTTACTTAGTAAAATATCTAAGTAGCCTACTTATTTCACCACTGGTTGCTTTGCAAATGAAGATAATAAAAATAAGATATTCTGTATTGAAATCATTTCAATGCCTTAAATTAGTTTAAACAAACTCCATCTCAACCAGCGTCAACATTGCGATGCTGCACATTCATGCATTTTGTTGCATTGTTTTGTTGATAAAACTTATGAATGCAGGACTTGTAATGGAGTTGTTTGTGGTATTGCTACTCTGACTCAAATAATTATCCATCATCACTGTTCATATCCGGCATCCACCACAACTAGGCTGCTGCCCAACCTACTAGGAATTCCTACTTCACTGATTTATGTCTGAGAAAAGAGGTAACAATTTTCCCCAAAAAAAAATAAGGTCAAATCTCCACTGCATCCCTGATAACTTGGAAAAACAAGTTGTGGGAGGAAATAGAAAATGACATCCTTGTCATGCTCCTCATTACAGTAAGTTAAAGAGAACCTGGGTATCCCTCCGATTACACGTTGGTGATGACTTTTTGTTTCTCTTTCTCTGTCCTGCACAGAGCTTATCCTGGAGGCTCGGTATGGCAACCAGCAGAAGCAGCGCCGGAGCCGAACCGCCTTCACGGTGTCACAGCTGCAAGCCCTGGAGAAAGCCTTCCAGCAGACTCAGTACCCAGATGTCAGCATGAGAGAGAGGCTAGCTGTATGCATCAACCTACCTGAGGCTCGCATCCAGGTGAGAGCACACTCAACACCCAACACAAATATAGTCATTTGTAAAGGTTTAGCTCAGGTTCTAGTTAAAATTAAACTTGCGTTGTCACAGCTGCAATTTCCCTAGGATTCATAAAGTACATCTATCTATCTATCTATCTATCTATCTATCTATCTATCTATCTATCTATCTATCTATCTATCTATCTATCTATCTATTAGTGTTGGGAGGAAAGTTGGATGTATTGTGATTTTTTTGTGACAATTTTTGAAATAAATTCTTTTACCCAGAATCTACATTTTTTTTTCCTTTTTTCACTACGTATATCAGTTTCCAGCAAAACAGAGCAATAGTAGAAAATGCAAAAAAGATACAGTATGTCATGTACTTCTTCAGACTGACTGACTGCAATGCAATGTGCATTCCTTTTTAGATAATTACTTTTAGAAATGTCACACAATAAATTATCTCTAGTGTATTATTCAACGTTTGTTTTTGTTAAAGAAGGAAAAGAATTGCAATACTTAATACTATTGAATCACAATACTTCTGGAATTGCATTACATAAAAAGCAAATCACAAACAAATCAAATCGGCACCCATGTATTGTGAAAGAATTGAATCGGGACAAAAGCATATTGTTTGTTTTTATGTCTTCACTTTCATTTTCACATTAGAATTGCCTCTGAATTTTGACACACGTTCGCATTTTTTATTCAATCTTTTAATGTTTCTTTCCTTTTAAAGTATAAATTTTGTAAAGCACTTTAAACTTTCTTGTATGAATGGTACTATAAAGATACATTTACCTTTTTGCTGTTTTACTCTCTCGTCCAGGTGTGGTTCAAGAACAGGAGGGCAAAGTTTCGTAAAGGTCAGAGATGCTCCCCACTCTCAAGAGACCACAGTCTGGAGGAGGCCCCACATCGCAGCACCATGGGACAGGAGGAAGTCAGGGCCAAAGATGAACAGGACATCACCACATCACATGTTGACAGAAACATCCCTCCTCTTCATTGCTGTCCCCCTCCTCCTCCTCCTCCTCATGTGGATGAAACAAAGGATGTTTGCCAACCTCCTGCTCCTTCAGACTCTGATGTTTCATGGTGCCCCCTCCGCCTTCACTCTCCGCCACTTTTCCCCTTCATGACGGGGGAGCGCTACAGCCACCAGCCTCATCAGCCGGTTGTAGGAGTGCTGTCCACCGAGCTTGCCTTTCCCCCGGTTTTCTGGCCCATCATACAACAGCACAGCTCCGCCCTGGGGGTTCGTCCATCATCAGTTACTAAAAACTGTAGGCTCTCCCTTTAGACTGCTTGTTCCCGAAAGCTGTGCCTCACCCGGGGCTGTAACTGTGGACCTGTACAGACAGTCTGAGATATCTGCTCCTTGTGGACTTTGGTACATCTGAAGCAACCCTGTGTTGGTAAAAAACAAGATGGAGAAGCACTTATTAACTTGTAAACCGGATTCTGACAGACAGAATATGATTTTTTATCATAGCTTTATTGAATGCCTGTCTGTCTAAAGGGATGTAATGATGAACTGTCATATATTTTCAAGTCTATTTTGGGTCTGCTCTAATTAACATCCCACAGGTTGCCAGTGGTGTGAGTTTGCTTGAGGGAGGCGGTTGTTTAATCCATCACAAGCAGTGTAAACACCATATTAAGCTGGCTACACTGCCAAGGAGCTATACAGTAATAATGAGGGCAAACACATTTGAGTGAAGTTATTGAAAATGAAATTATTTGTATCTGAAGTCTCTGTTTATTTCCTTTAGTTTTTTTGTGAGGTTTAGTATACTGTCAGTAAAGTGGGTTTCACATACTTAAATGTTTTTTGGGACACATTTACAAGACTGAAAGAATAATAAATTATATTATTGGTGATCATTCAGAGATCTCTGTCAAGAAAAAAATGCAAACTATTTGGTGTGCGGCTGGGTGATAATTCAATTTTTATCATTTATCAAGAGTGCAACTGTATCATATTCAATTGAAGTATGGAAACACATAAAAGGAATTTGACTCTTTTTCCGTTACTTAATGTACACACACAGAAATAGACATACAGCTAAAACAAGGACAAGGGGCCATTCTGCATTGTACACAGTGGTGAAAAGTAACATTGATTACATTTGAGTACAATTTCTATTTTATTCTATTTGATACTTTTACGCCACTAAAATTCAGAGGCAAATATTGTAGGTTACGTCACTACATTTATACAATAGCTTTCGTTGCTAGTTCTTTTGAAGATCCAGATGAATAATACAAAATATAATGAACAAATACATGACGATGTAATATTACGGCTTAAGATACAACTTTATTGTTGCCCAGGGGGAAAATCACAAGTAGTTCAAACAAGCCTCACCTTTATCAGCTTCAACATTGCACATTTATTATAAACCTATGGTCTTACATTATTCAGAAATGAGCATACTGCATAATATTTTTACTTTAGTTAGTTATGCCAATACTTTTGTACTTTTACTTAAGTACCATTTTGAATGGATGGCTTTTACTTGTAACAGATTATTTCCACACTGTGGTTACGTACAACATGACAACTGAGTGTTTCTTCCACCGTTGTTAACTCAAAATATTGACTGTGGTCTCACTTTTGATACACCAAAAAATGTTTGAGAGGATCATATTTAGGACACCAAATAATATACTTGTGTGTACACATGTTTACCAAGTTATTGATGTTTGAATGTCTTCACACCGTAGACTTTAATATTAACAGCACATGCTTCACACCTAATTGTGTTGACTAAATCGACCGGTTTGGAGCATGGATGGATTTGGAGCAGCTACTCAACGCACGCCTGGTGTTCTGCTTTATTCTCCAAACCAGTTACGTCGGTTTTTCAGCGTATCAAAGCGTTGTGAGCCAATGACGCTGTGCCTGGGTATCGGCAGCTGAGGGAGGCTTAAAGAGACAACAGCAAAATCATAGCAACTTGAGGGCAACAGAAACGAAAGGAGAACGATACCCACAAACGAAGAACCATGACTTCGATTCCCTTTCGATAGCTGAAATTTAAAGGTAACACGCTTTCCTTTGGAGACAGAAATGTATACGTAACTGTTGTTTTTAAAGACACCGTCTCGCCGTACATTATCGTCCTTGCTAATGTTTCGAGTGCTAAGTTAGCTTGCTAAATGGCTAGCTAGCTATTGAGCTAGCTATTGAGCTAGCTAGCTAAGCGGTAAGAGATCCGGGGGCTGCCGTGTGTATTCAGGATTAAGGAGTTGCCCGGCAGTGGTCAGGATAATGGCTGGAATCTGAACTAAAAAAAAACCACACTCTTAGGTGAAACAACCACCCCTTTTATCTTAACCACTCGGTGACATTAAATAGTTAACGTTACACCGTCACTTGTTATTTCTCAGTTATAAGCTTAGCATTCACTAACTAGCCAGGTTAATGTAACGTTAGCATAGGGACAATCAATGAATATTTTATGCTTTGACTTGTTCAATTTGCATTGGTTCGTTAACGGTTTGCCAGCTCGTGTTCTTATTGAACAGTGTTGTTAACAAATCAGCTGACGTTACATCGTAAGCTGTTTTAAATATCAGGCGTTGGGCCAAGAGGAAGATGTTTTTGGTAGGTGTTAGCTAGGTTAGCTTAACACTGCTATGTGACATTTCGATTTAGCTGCAGTGTATAGATAAACGTCTTTTCTAGATCAATCGCCGTGTATGCGGTTTTTAAATAACGTGTTGTGTACAACGTTTAACGCTATATGTAGCACAAAAAATTGTTAACAGAAACAAACTGTCCGCGGTTGAACGATATCAAGCTAACGTGAGCTTGCAAACTAACGCCAAGATACCAAGATAGCCTGAGTACGTTATCTGGCCTTGTCCGTCGAATCAGCTAGCTAGTGTAATGGTAAGTCTTCTGAAGACACCCAACTACGGGCTTTACTTGTAATATTTAGTTTCATTTTTCTCATAACGTAAAACCAAAGGTAGCTAGTGCTATCTAAGGTATACATCAGGTTCTTTGAAACACACACACACACACACATTGCTACACATAACCCCCCCCACAAGATATAGGACTAAATGTAATTAATATAATTAAATCTTAAATATATTGTATCATGGGAAACAATGTGTCAATCTGGCCACTGTTTATTGGCAATTCAAGTCTCTCTGTTGGTCATTGAATTCATATTTAATGGCGAAAAATGTGTCGTGTAATCACTAGCTGACTGTATCGACTACGTTTATTGTAGCAAGCTGACGTTAGAACCTAGTGGTTTGTTTTGGCGAGGTATCATACCGTTTTTTTTGTCTCTGAATTTTTACGTACCCCATCAAGACTTTGAGTATGGGACTTCTCAGTTACTGTTTCTTCGTTGCTATATTAAACAGTTTACATGAAAAGCAATATACCACTTCCTGAAATGAGACATCTAACCTAATCTAGACATGTGGGCCAAGTTGGCCAAAAAATTACTTAAATTATTTAGATTTGTGTTGTTTTCCAAGGACCTATCTATCCTTTCTGGTCTTAAAACACCAGGATACTTGTGTTTTTAAATGGACTTGTGTAGTTTTTTTTTGGGTCACCTTGACAAATGACGTGTGCAATTTCAGTGTTTTTTCTGATCATTTGACTTTGCTTTTAACCACCTTGTTTATTGTACTTAAAAATCTTGTGACCAGGTAGGCTAGTCTCTCCATATTTCCTACAGTAAGTATCGCCATGCTGAAAGGTAGACATGACAGTGTAATGATTGACTGGCTTAGAAATGATCTTTTTCTCAGGTGTGCTGAATGTAGTTGTGAGAGTACACACATACTCAAGATTTTCAGTGGATTTTAATGAGTTGTGTCATTGTTTATTAACTCACACATGGACCTTAAAATGTTTCAAACTTAAGTAGCTAGTTTAATTTTAATATAGCCTTGCCTCAAGAAAATGCCACCTCTCCAATTGGTTTGTGGAAAAAAATCCCAATGGTATCATATGTGAGTGATAAATATTTTACAAAAACAATGCTCACTCATCACCAACATACTTTTGTCTGATAATACTGTATTTTAGTCCTGTAAAGTCTATATTAGTTCTTAGTCTGACAGATAAGCTGAGCTAGCTGTAGACTAGCCCATATCCAAATCCTTCCAATAATGTTCCCAATGATGCAAATGTTATGATGAGATGAGACATTACAGCAGTCATTGATCCATGTAAGTGCCTTTCCATAGGAAAGAGTAGCTGCCCATCGCTAGTGCTTGCATTACCTGCTCTCTTCAGCACCACCAACATCTTATATCATGGACATAGGGGAGTTAGGAGGGCCGCTCTGGACAGAGACATCTGCATGTGATTGTTAGAAAAAAGCTTCACAGAGATGGTCAAGTTACACTGCCAAAGAAAAACGAGTTTCTGCTTGTGATTGGCGTTGTTTGTGTCTGACCTTGCTTCTATTATAATGGATGGCTTAGTCTCATATCTTGTCACTTTTTTAATCCTGACCTCTTGGTTGTGTGTTTATACACATTACCAGAAGAATGCAGATCTTTTTTTTTTTTACTGTATTAATTTTGTATTTATAAGGGTTTACACATCTGCAAAAGCTGTTTTAGGAGGATTGAGCCGGCAACTTAACATAAGATGCTAATCTATTTAACAACTTTAGATAGATTAGTCTTGTTTTTGAGAATATAACAATGTGATCTACAAAACTCCTGAAAGGCACTCTTTTGGGCTTTCAAAAAATAGGTTTAATTGTCAAAGAGAGATTTTTTTCCCATGCCTGAGGTCCACTGTGGAATATTTCCGCTCATATTGATTGCTTTATTGAATTTCCCATGCGCCGGTCTGGAGCAAGATCTCATTTTAGCTGTAGTAAAGAACAGCCCCAGTAGACATAATTTGATCTTCAAATAAAAGGTTAAAGTTTTTATTCTGAAAATGTTAATCTCTTCATGGCCACAAAGTGTAACAAGAACAGATGAAGATAGATTTTTCCAATAATTTGCCCCATATTAATTGATGTATAGGGCTGGGGCAATATGGAGAAAATCGATAATCACATATTGTTAACCAAATACATCAACGTCGATGTTCTGTCGATATTGAACTATTGGTGCTTTCACAAAATATTTATGCAAGGAATTTTGATAAATCACCAACAATATGGATACAATGAGTAAATCAGTAAAGTCAAATAATAATAAAACGACTGGGTTTATTTTACAACGGATGATCTGTGTTGTTACAGCCTACACAGAAATCAAACTAATTTCTGTATGTTTTTGCTTTTTCAGATATCCAGCTGACATCAAACCCATCGGTTACCTGTCTCTCGTCTTGCTGTTTTCTCTATGGGTTGCCTTGTCTGCTGTGGCCCTGCAACATGGAGAGTGTATACTGTGTTACTGAAGGCTGACCAGAAGGAATGAGGCACTCCACGAGATGTTCCCAAGTGGCCTTGTGGATGCAGTAGTTGGGATCGGAGTGCTTTTTTTATGACTAGTATTGTATGTGCGTCTGTGGGCACATTCTAGCACAACCTGCCTATTCTTCAGGCAGGGACATGCTACTCTGAGACTGAAACTAAAGAAAAACATAAGAAAGGAGCCCCTCTGGATAACAAGGAACACAAAGAAAAAAGGGAAGAACTCAGCAGAAGAGTTGCCTGATGGACACACAGGGCACTTCATCTCATTTAAGCGTCTTCTAAACAATTGCACATTTTAACAGAAACACCTCTCCTCTGTCCTATGAGATTTTGTCTCCCTCCCCCTCCTTAAAGCGTCATCTGTCGTTGTTATTGGAGATTCTATGGTTTGCATGGCTGGAGAATAACCGTGGAGAGGCCAGGGTATCACAAGCTTATGGATTTTGATAAGAGAGGGGGCAAGGGAGAGACAGAGGAAGGTAAAAAGATGTCTAAGACAGCAGGCAGCAGGACTGGACATGGGGGCCGGAGTTCAGGGACCAATTCTGGAGTTCTTATGGTTGGCCCAAACTTCCGTGTGGGTAAAAAAATTGGCTGCGGGAACTTTGGAGAGCTGCGGTTGGGAAAAAATCTCTATACTAACGAATATGTGGCCATCAAATTGGTAAGTGCATCCTCAGGGTTGGTGAAGGGATGTAGAAATATAAACCCACAATTCCACATATACACTACAAAACTGTTCTGATACATCTCCAAAATCAGCAACTCTGTTAATTTTTTATTAGCAGTTCAATTACATTTAAAGTGTAGTTTATTGTGCAGCTACTCTCCCAATGCAGTTGACTCTTTTGACCTAGGAGAGTCAGACGCAGGAAGTAAATAGGAACTGTCCCCCACCCCCTCTTCCCACAGCTTGGCCCCATGTACTGTTAATGAGTTAATGAATCTCTGCTTGTTTATCAAAGAAGTGAAGATGACTAAACTGCATTATTTCTTAAACTATATCTTGACTGTTTTTTGTTTTGTTTGTTTTTTACAGGAGTGGCGCCTTTATTCCCTCTTACAGCATTTTAAAGAGTTCACTTACAGTAAACTTTTAGCTATAATGTGTTTTAGTTCCTTAAGGTGGTTCTAAAAAAGTGTGGTTAGGCTGACTTGCTGTCCTCTGGACTGATATTTTTGAAGCTTTGTAAGATGTAAACATTGTTAAAGCCAAAATTTCAAACCTCCTATCGACTGATACTACACTTTCCTCAATCAGTGGCGTTAATGTCAATTCTTGTAAGCTCCCCCTTTTTAATAATCTCACACCATATGAGCAATCAATAATTGACTGTCTTTTGTTTTGTGTCAGCATGAACCCTTTTTCCAGCGCCACTGATTGAGTAGCATTTAGACAGGCTTTGAGAAACCACATGAAATCGCAAGGCCTGTTTTGTTTTCTGATAGATTCTAGGCCAGCCTTTGACTGCTCAACCATTTCCTCCCCTCTTTCCTCTTCACAGCTTTTCTTTTCTATACATGTGTTGCCACTTGTAGCTCTTTGATCACTGGCAGATATTTTTTTTTCTCTCTGACTTGGCCTTATTGTTAGCAAGGGCCAACTCAAACTCCAGTTAAGTAGTCATAATGGGGCTGATGGGTGGGCTTGGCGTCCTCTTCACCACATCGTGTCTCCAAGCGAGGTCATTATCTCTGAACGGGCATCCACTAAAGGCTTCGTTAACCACATGGAAGGCAGAGGTTAGCAAACAGCTGTAATTGCAGTTCTCCTCTGACATCTCTAGTTGTGCTGGCTCCTTCTCCCCCCTCTCCTGTGAACCCTCCCATCTGTTTGGGTATTTTTATCCCCATGGTGTCCAGCTATATCTGGATCTGGCATTAAGGTCCATAACACTGCTCCATGGAACTTGTGGCCCACTGGACCCAGTGTTTATCTATATGTATAATAGTTAGTGAAGGAAGTATGCTAATTGTATCAACAAACTTGACAAGGCCTGGCTAATAGTATGGCCTGATTGTGAGGACTCTGGATTATTTTGGATGTCATTTTAAGGACTAATTTCAGATGGTGATTCATGTTTCTTGTTGTATTTTTGGAGCTACAATGATGGCTCTAATAGCTTTCTTTGATGCTTACAATAGCTATCACTTTTAGGCTTATTTTCAACATAAACTAGACAAATTGGACTCTTATTGTAGTTTTTGGCCCATGCACTGGTGTTGTTACGCCTGACATGGAGAGGGCTTCGCCCTTGTCAATTATTGGGCTAACCCAGGCTCCTGCACAGTTGTCTGTCCACATGTTTATGTCCTTCCCTGATCTCATAGCTCCCTGGGGTAACCCAGGGAATGTCACTGCACGGCCAGTTGTGTTTTGTCAGAGGCTGTTACGGAGCTCTTCCTTATGTGCTAACACAAATAGCAGCCCTGTTATCTATGAGCACATGCTTGACGGAAGTAGTTTCTCGTTCGTGTCTGTCAGTCACTTCAGTTGTAACAGCTCACTTATAGAAGGAATCTAAAACAATTGTTAACAAAGCCTAGGACTGTGGAAATGCTACCAATTGATGTTGATTTATGAAGTATATCGTACAATTTGATATAATCCAATTGTAAGTGGACAAGATTCAGAATGACTTGAATATTAAACTTTGGATTTTTCAGTTTTTAAAGGAACTAGCATATTAGGACTGCAACTAATACTTTTTTCGATCATTTATCAATCTAATTCATGGAGTATTATTTTCATTAATTGACTTATTGTTAAGTCCATACATGTCAGAAAATAGTGAAACATGCCCATCAGATTTCTTCCTGAATCCAAGATGATGTTTTCATATTGCTTGTTTTGCTCAACTGATCAGTCCAAAAACCCGAAGATATGTGATTTATAGTTATTTAAAAAAAAGCACAGCAAATGATGAATGAGGAAGCTTATAGATGACTTCCCATAATAGTTGGCATTCAACAACTGATCATTTCAGCTCTAATACATACTTTAATATAGACTACACTCTTTTTCCCTTTTTCCACTCTTTTTTTACTCTGACATTAAAATCAGTAGTATTCTACTGTTGATCTCAGGTAACCACTAAGAATGTATGTCAATTATTACTTTGTGACTGGTTGAATAAAAAGTGATCTTCCAGGAAACCAATTAGGAAACTTTGTTTAGATAGCAAAGTGTGAATTGTTATCTTGCCGGTAAAAACTAGTTTAATCTCTCTCCTTTTTGCAACGTGATACATTGAAGATCCTAGCTTCTGCAGGACAGCACATCGTGATTACTCAGTGTTTAGCTGATGCCTTTGTGCCGAGTGTTATGTGTACCAACTTGCAGAGTCATGCATGTGGGTGGTGCCTGCCTGCACCTGGGACAAAGGTGAATGCCAGTGTCACCCTGCTCCACCACATGACAGCAGAGATAAAGCTGTATGGTGCACAAGATCCTCTGTCAGTGGATCTGGAACTACTGTGAACACTGCTGCAAAAAGCAAGAGAGAAGGGGGAAACTGAAAGGTCGTCTTTGTTAGCAGGCCTTGTCTACACACAGTGGTTCAGTCTTTGGTTCAGCTGGATGCTTTCTCACACCAACAAACGCCCGTGTGATGGAGGCAGCAGCATTTAATGTCTGCTTTCTGTCGAGGCTTACTGTAGAAACTAACACACATCAGGCTCATTTAAAGGGTAAAGGAGAACCTTCAGCCCCATCAATACACCACCTTTGTATGGTGACATAACTGTCCACTGAGACAATGTCCATCTAATCCCCCTTTCACCTTAAATAACTGTTATACTATTTTTTTATTTTTATTTGAATACTTTTGCTATCTTGGTGCAGTGCTTTCTCTCTCTCTCTGTCAATATCTTCAGGATACAAATCAAGGTATTTAGCCACCTCTTAACCCCATCATTGGGTTAGCCTTGGGTGCAGGGCACTTGCACACACCCACCTAATCCATTCTTTAGGCTCAGAAATTTAATTTAATTGGTTTTCACAAAAATTTCCACCAGTGCACTGCACTCTGCAAACAGTTGGAGTTGCAAACTTTGCTGCTTGTATCTGATTATAGCCCTTTATGGAGTTTGTCATCCCTTGCTAGATAGGTGTCTGTCAGACATGCTGCTTTCAAAGCTGGTATTATAAGTAATAAACCAGTTGGAGACCTCTTTGTGGTGACACTTTTGACAATGACAAGTGGCTGTAATATCTGTCTCAACATGGGAGCAGTGTTAAATGTGAATGTTATATTGTTGGGACTTACTGTACAGCACAGTAAGTGCAGCCTTAGCTCAGGGAGAGGGGGTTGATAATAGTGTGACCATATAGGGAGACAAACACAGAGACCTACTGTGCATTGTGTGCTAGCCATATACTTACAGAACAGTGTTTTACCTTACGTATGTTGCCAGTGCTTGTTCAAAGCACAATGGATTTAAGACTTGAAAATTTACTGTTTGGTTTAAACTTACTGCTCTCATCAGTGCCATTTCCTGCTACAGCAGGTAGCTGTTTTCAAAGAAAAAGCCATGACAGACAAACCCACTGACTTAGTAAAAACAGAGCTATAGGGAAAATATTGGGCTTACAGGTTGCCAGATCTGAGTCCAAATAAATGCTAATATTGCTGTGTGCTGGATGTGTAGATTGGCAAGTAACACGTTTTCCAACATGTTCCCAAAGGTCCTGTCTGCCTCCCAGTGAGTCTAGCTCAGCAGCTTACACTAGCTCGCCATGAGGCAGTTGTCAGAGAACTGTGAAGGCACAAAAGCTCTATCAGCATGTTTGGTTGGAATTAAAGTGACATTTTGACAATTTAAGTTATTCCCTACCCTGTTTGGGCTGTCCAGAGAGCAGGCTGGCCACTCTAAATGAGTAAATCCTTGAATGTCAACAGCATGTAGAATTCTACTTTCAGTCAACTAGCTAATCTTCTAATGAATCAGTAGCCAGCAGGACAATACATTCACACAGATACATTGTTGCTTTAAAGTCGATTTAGTATTGGCCATAAAACTTGCACAAGAGAGTCTAAATGTTGCTGACTTCAGAGTAGCAACAAGAACAGTTTTATGTGTGACTGCAAAAAATATAGGTTTGAATATGGTGTAGGGTGTGTGCCTGTAAAGCAGTGAGTGCTGTGCAATTGTACGTTGTACGTGTACATCCTGGTTCATGACATCATATTTTTCATTTAAGTTTTTTAAGGTGTCACATTGACAATGTATTCTTGTTTTCTTAATTATATGTAATGTTCAAGGCTACAGCAATAGTCAACCGGTTTCTCTCACTTTTTTATTGTAATTATGGTGACTGCCATGAATTCACACTGCACTGTTCTGTCTTAACCTTCATCATAATTGAAATTATAAACTAGAGCCAAAATAACCAAACTAGAATCAGATGATGGCAATTTGAAAAGAGCTCAAGCCAAATTGACCTCAGGTCTATTTTTGAGAGTTTGCTTTGCAAGACAAAAAGGCTAGGTTTGAGGTTAGAATTAAAGAAGCTTCATACCATGTGAGGAATTTAAATATGTTGCTGCATGGCTTGGGTTTGACAGGATATGTGGTGCAGACAGTAAGGAATTGGACAGGGACGCTTTCTTTTGTTGTTGAGTCTGTAAATTAGCATATGAGATTTGAAATTAAACATACTGACATGTTGTATGAGCAAAACCACAGGTGTAATTCATATTAAAAAGGGTTGCTATCCATTTACCTGTTCCAGGGCCCTACTGTTTTGCATGCTGCCACTTTGACATGGGTCACTGCCACACATAAAAGGAGCAAAGCCAGCGTTGAAGGTCCCATGACGTGGTGCTTTTTTGCTTTTAGATAGACCTTAGTAGTCCCCTTATACTGTATCTGAAGTCTCTTTTATATAGACCTTAGTAGTCCCCTAATACTGTATCTGAAGTCTCTTTCCCAAAATTCAGCCTTGGTGCAGAATTACAACCACTAGAACCAGTCCCACAGTGAGCTTTCCTTAGTATGTGCCACTTCTGAGTCTGTAGCTTTTGAGGGGGGGGGGGGGGGGGGGGGGCAAGGTGGAGGCTGGGTCTGTGGCCTTGACCGACTGCAACTTTGCTTGTTTGAAAGCCATGATCTTTCTCTCTCTCATTGGCGGGCCAAATTCTCTGGGCGGCCAAAGCAGAGATAGGGGAGGTAACCTTGCTCCTTATGACCTCATAAGGGGCAAGATTCCAAATCGGCCCAGCTGAGCTTTCTCTTTCTTTTTTCTCAAAGGCGGAGCAGGATACCCAAGGTTTGGTTTACACCTATTGCCATTTCTAGCCATTGGGGGGACCATAGGCAGGCTGGGGGAACTCATAGTAATGCTAAAAAACCTCATGAAGTGACACTTTTTTTGCCATGGGACCTTTTTAATGGTAGTAATTATTTCTTTTCCTGCTATGACATGTAAACATTTCTGCTGTGAAAAGGCCCCATTACTGAGGGTGGTGCATCCACAACAGATGGAATGAACAGTAGGGATTGTAGCCCTTATTACACATAGTACCTTAATTTGATTTTAGGGGAGCAACACGTTTTGGACTAATTAAAATTGGCTTGAAAATGCAGTTAATGACTCTCGGAAGTCTGTGATCAGCAGAAACTTGGTATCTATTTTCTTTCAGGGCTGCATTCAAGCCATCTTAATTTTTTGTTATTTAGGGACTTCACCAAGTGACACTAGCTGCGGTTACATAGATAATATTTCTTCTACCCGATTAAAATCATTCTGATTAGAGATTTCAACTGTTTACATGGAAAGCATTTAATCGGAATAAAACGTTTTTGACTTGCGCAAAGTGGTTCTGCCCATTGGGAAGTGTGTAACCTGCTGGAAACATACCAGTAGAAGAAGATAACAGATTATGCTGAAACAGCTAAAAAAAAGTAGCTAAGTGAATACAGAGTGTAGCTGCTTTTTTATCAACCGTTTGCTTTAGTTGCAATCGTTTCTCATAATCATCATGTCTTAAATTTTCCAGGATACACGTCCTTTCTATTATAGAAAGAGTCTTTGGATTACCACTGTGAGTCCGATAAGCTTTACAGATATCACACATAGCTAAGGAGCACATTTTAGAATAACGTCACAGGTCATTTTACTTACAGTTAAGAAACAAAACTAAATGCTGCAGCGGGGAGTCAAAGGCGGAGGAACAGGAGAGAGCGCCAATGTTAGCTTCTGACGAAAACATTCCTTTTCGGTACAGGCTCAAAGTTTAACAAATGAGAAAGTACACAATGCAACACATTGTAATTAATGCCACTCCTAGCTCCTCTATTAAATGACAAAGGAGACTTGCCTCTTGGGTTTACATAAGTAGAACTTCCCCTGATTGTAGAATACTGGCAACATTGTGTGCTGTGTTTGCCTTCCTCTTACTATTAAACTGCTGCTAAAGAGTCAGCCCAATTTAACAGAATTTTTAAGAATGCTAATACTACTGTAGCATTGAAGATGGCAGCTATAGATTTTTTGTGTGTGATGTTGTCATGGAAGAAAAGAAAAGTTTTGAACGTAGATATTTGAAATCGAAAGAGGCTTTTCTAACATCCCAAGTCAGTACCTATTTCCAATACAAAGGTCAACAAACATCAAAATACAATAATTTGAGAAATACATGGCCGCTCTCTTAGATACACCTAAGGCCTAATAATAATTCTAGACATTGTACTTGGACTGCTGTGGAAGCCATCTTTAGTGTTGGCAGTGAAATAACCTGATGCACCATTAATTGTCCATATGCTAGCTCTCCGTTCATTTAGCTGTACCACTCCTCTCCCACAGCCCCTGTGAAGTAGAAACATTTAAGTTACCGTAATCATCTGGCTTAAATCATGATGATAATTCTCAGTTGGCGCATGAAGTGAATCTAGGTCAAAAGCCACTGTAACCCCACTCCACTCAAATTGTGGAGGACATTCAATTGATGTTTAATTCTGGCTGATTTCAAGCAGTGCTGGATTATCGCTCTGGGTTTTGGGAGGCAGCTGATGGCTCCACCTGGGTTTGTTAAATCTGAGCTGAAACTGGAGAAGTGCTGGACACCGGCCAGCTGTTGCTCTCTGATACCACTTGCTCCTTAACCCCACCTCCCAACCATAGACACCTCTTATCACGAAGAATGCATGAATAGAGAAACAGACACACACTAGAATCTTCTTAATTTCTTGTAGTGTTACAGCTAGCAGTTAGTATAATTAATACCCATATGAAGCCTGCTAAGATGCGCTATGTTGACATTTGAGTCAAGATGAGGGGAGTCACATTGCCAGTTGCATATGGTGAAATGGCTTACTGGGTGTCATGCAAAGGTCATGGTCTATTTTGGGCTTTATGCATAATGCTGGGTCTGTTCCCCTGAATATGGCATACATATGCACATGTTGAATGTCACACTAGCTTTACAGATGATACACAACACAGATGTTTACTGGTTACATTACATCACAGCTGTCTGTTTTACTGTATTATACGGTTTTAAAATGCAATTCTTTGTTTTTTTCTTGATTAATTGTTGGATTAAGATGATTTTTGTTTTTGCTGATTGACTAATTGTTTCATCTTTTTAAACATAATTGAAAATATTCAACATCCTAAATACAAGAGTGAAATCTTCACCAAAATACTTTTCTATGATCACAGTAGTCATGTTTCCATCAACGTACTTTTATGCGCAGTTTGAAGTATCTCATTAGAAAATGTTGATGGGAACATGACTACCGCTTGCTTGTTTTTGCCTTTTTGAAAAAGGGTAATGCACAAAATGGGAAATGGAAACCGCTTTGCCAAATAAGTTGTGAGTTAGCGAACACGTAACTCACTTGACTACAGTCCCGGTATCCATCTAATGGGGGAAGGATCAGGATATGAGTCCCATTCAGTGCTCCGTACACTTGTGGCACAAGGTAAGAAGTGGAGTAGCAGTGCGCTATAGCCTGTGCTTCAGCCACGTCGGGTAAATTAACGTATTGGTTCAACAGCTTGAATCGTATCTCCCTGCACACCGCGTATTTACAGCGCTGAACGGTTGTCTAGCTGACACCAAATGTCTCTGCCTCAACTCTGTTTTCTGCACAGGTGGCCAACTTGTACAATGCTACTTCTCTCCATTTAGCCAAAGAACTTAGCTTCTAAAATCTTTGATTTAGCAAGCTGGTTTGCAATATACATGCGTAAAGTGAACTTGTGACATGAAATTTTAGGTGGTTTGTTTGCACAGGCACGAAGGGCTGGGACAACAGTTTTTCACAGCTTTGTTCTGATTGGTAAGCAATATTTCATGATTCGTTGAAATTTCATTTACACAGATAATAGATTTACAGCGTTGTGTTGATGGGGTTTTTGACTGTTGTTACATCTGTTATTTGCTACCCTTTAATGTTATTCTGAATGGTCTATCATTGATAGTTTTTCTTCATTTCCTTTTGATGGTCATTACTCCATCCAGTCACAGAGGTCAATTCTGATCTTCCTCAGCTGTGTTGGCGCAGAGATCAGATTTAGCCCAGATGACATCATATGCAGAGTTGGTTAATCCCAGAGGACTTTATGTGGGGCTGATGGCTTGCTCCATCCAGACAAGTCTATGGAGGCTACCAAAGGTTGAAATACAGGACCTACCACCTAATCCGTCATGACATAATCATATTTTTGATTCAAAATTTAGATTCAAATTGTTTACTCTAAGAGAGATTCTTGAAATGGCATGTAACATTTCATCTCACACCCATCCCCAGGCTGTTGTAATTACAGGATTTGATCCTACTAGGGCAGTGTGTGCTGGTAGTGCTTATATTGACAAACCTGTAAGCTTTATAGCTGTGAGCAGCAGCTAGTATGTCAGTTACCACTATTTATATGCTCATGTCCATCGTCCCTGCAATTGTCTACACAATTTGACTGACGTGGTTTCAGGAAACTGAAAATGAGAAAATAATCAATAAAAGAAGATAAGTTTTAGTTAGTTGCAGTGTTGGTTTTGTCAAATTCCCAGAACTAAATACAACTTGTATTGCAAGCATAGTTGGTTAGTAGCTTTACTAGTTTAACCACTTCTAAATAGCGTTGATGTTTTCTGAATCAAATACAGTGGGGCTCAAAAGTTTGGGCATCCCAGGTATTAATGTGCATAAAGGAGCCAAGAAAAGATGGAAAAATCTCCAAAAGGCATTAAATGACAGATTAGACATTCATATATCACAAATGGTTAGATTGATTTCCATCATTTACACTTTGAAAATAACAGAAAACAAAAAAATGGCGTCTG
>NC_045741.1:14201647-14207554 GCF_008692095.1 Etheostoma spectabile
GGCACCCTGCAGAGTTAATACCTTGTACTGCCACCTTTGGGAAGTATCACAGCTTGGAAATTCTTCTTGTAGCCAGCGAAGAGTCTTTCAATTCTTGTTTGAGGTATCTTTGCCCATTCTTCCTTCCAAAAGTCTTCCAGTTCTTTGAGATTTCTGGGCTGTCTGTCACGCACTGCTCTTTTAAGGTCTATCCATAGATTTTCTATTATTATATTATTATTATTATTATTATTATTATTATTATTTTCTATTAGTGCCATTGGCTGCAATATAACCCCAAAGCATGATTGATCCACCCCCATGCTTAACAGTTGGACAGAGGTTCTTTTCATTAAATTCTGTGCCCTTTCTTCTCCAAACGTACCTTTGCTCATTCCGGCCAAAAAGTTCTACTTTAACCTCAGCGGCCCACAGAACTTGTATCTGCAATGCATCAGGCTTGTCTAAATGTTCATTTGCAAACTTCAAACGCTGATTTTTGTGGTGAGAACGTAGAAGAGGTTTTCTTCTGATGACTCTTCCATGAAGACCATATTTGTACAAGTATCTCTTTATAGTGGAATGGTGTACCACAACTCCAGTGTCTGCCAGGTCTTTCTGGATGGATCGTGCAGTCAAACGTGGGTTTTGACTTGCTTTTCTCACAATCCTGCGAGTGGTTCTATCTGATATTTTTCTTGGTCTTCCAGATCTTGCTTTAACTTCCACTTTTCCTGATGACTGCCATTTGTTGATTACATTCTGAACAGAGGATATTGGCATCTGAAAACGCTTTGCCATCTTCTTAAAGCCTTCTCCTGCTTTGTGAGCGTCAACTATTTACAGTTTGTTTTCTAGACAACTGCTTAGAAGAACCCATGGTGCTGATTGTTGGGGCAAGGTGAGATGAATCTGGGCATTTAAAACCTTAAGATTGACATCACCTGGTCTTTCCAGACGATGACCGAAAACAATCCATGACACTGTGGCGCAAGTGGTTGAGAGTGACATTAGTTTCAAGCAAGTACTGACTCTAGAGGCATAGTGAAACAAAGTCTCTCCCTTGTGCTCTCTGACCACGGTCGGTAATCTGTAGCAGAAAAAGTTAAGTTTTCTCCTTGATGTCCTGTTGTCTGTGGAGAAGGTTAAGCTACGGCGTAGTTTTGTGTCTCCACGTACATAGCCATGGCGTGGATTTTACGCAGAAGTATAAATCTTGCTTAACTGGAAACATTAGCTTAGCCCACTAAACTAAAACTTCAAGCCAAAGACGAGGCAAAGTGTAATCACCTAACCAAGGAGTTATTATAACCAACAATACTAACCTCACTGCAGGTAAAAAGTCATGGCTCAGACCACTGCCATGTGGACTGGGGCCGCTTCACTCTTATTATGGGGTCTCTCACTAGGTTCTCTCAGGGAGCGGCTGAGACAAGTGCAGCAACTAGTGGTAAAATTTGGTATACCGGTCCGGTATTAGGCTTGATATCAAACCAGTCTGAAAATGTTTACACCGGCCCGAGCCTAGTGGCTAGTCTAATGACACTAACTAATAAAGGTTCACTTATCCTAAACTGAACAAGCTAGAGAAATTGTTTTACTACAAATGAATAGAGCAGCTGTGATTTTTGTAAATAATTGTGGTCTTGAAAATAGGTTATCATTCCGATTTTTTTTTTTTTAATGATCTGTACTTTTTCCCCTAGACTCATGCAGATACGACTTGGTTTGAGATACAGTACATTAAACCCAGATACACAGAAAAACACACATGACTGCAGTTTGGAACAGCTGAGGTGGAGAGGTTACTTTAGCAGCAGGTCAGACAGGGAAGGGTCCTTCTGGCCTGCGGGTCAGCTGCCCTAGACTCAAGCCGGCACACTTGGCAAAAAGCTGCTCTCTGCATGACACCACACCGGGTAACCAACACTTCCACTTGAGTCAAGTATTACAAGCAAGGTGAAGTTAAAAGTAAATTAAGTCATCTGACAACTAATATTGCATCAATAATTTTAGAAACTAGAAAGTAACATGTTTTCTTTTATACAAATACCAAAGGGGATGAAGTGAAGTGTGTAGCTGACTTTAATTTTTGAAAATATACTTGGGAGAAATAAACCCTCAAAACATTCCCTTTTACAAAAATGCTTCTATGGGTGCATGTCCAGGGAACATGTTGGCACAGGGAGCAGATCAAAGATTGTTTGATATGGGAAGGTGCTGTGAAAAATCCTCGTCCTATGCAAAGATGTTCCATCAGCCATTTGCACCTTGGCCCTGGTCATTAACACTGCCATAGATAAGTCCATCTGCTAGGAATAGAGATGTCTCTTCAGTACGTAAAGCTGCTTTAAGCCCCTGTTTCCTATTGTAAGCTGTTTTAACGGGTCCTGTGGTTTAGTGCCATCTGTTTTTTCCTCATCATTTATATATTTTATATTTTCTTTCCCTCTCCTCGCTGGTACAGCCTGACTTGTGCGAGACATGCTCATTGTCCGTGTTCATGTCAGAGGTGGAAGACGCTACAGCAATTCCTTTCTCTGCCTTCCAGACTAGTCGTGTGTCTTCCTGCCACAGGCCTCCTCTAGTTTGTATTCCCTCCTGTCTTCCACTGTCAATTTCTATCCTGCGGCATGCCCAGTGGCTGATTTTTTTCTTTCTGTAGTGTCTGTGAGAGATTATCCATTGGGTTTTGTAGGGATGTTTTCAAGTTCTCCATACTTTCCATGTTGGCATCATATGGGAACAGGAAAATGCATATGTTCTCCCATTGATTGAAAAACATGTATGTAGTCACAAGAATCATCTTTATTGCATGTTTTAGTTTCTTGGTCAAATTATTAGAGGCCCATGCACCTCCTTATTTAACATTGCCACCTGTGTGTTGCTGAATTTTTCTTCTTCTTTTTGCTTGCAAACGAAAACCAAACTGTATGTTTGTTGTTGTTCATAAGATAACCGTACACCGCATTGTTTTATGATCTTTTATCGTTCATTGATTCACTTCTATCAGTGTTTTTAAAAGTTTATTTTAGAAAAACTTAATTGAATCACCCTTTGGCAATGCAACTGAACCTCGCTGATACAGTTAACACTTCCTCAGTCAATGCAGACCACTGCATTCACATTAAAATGTATGTGTTGTGAATTGTTGAGACACATTACACAGAGTAACAGAAAAGATGTGGTGGGACTACCAAAAGACACTCAAGATGCATAAAATCTGGGGCTGCTTTACTGTTGGCCACAAAGATATATTTTAGCATGAAGCATTATTCTAAAGGCTCTTCTGCAAAATCTTAACTTAGATGTTTGATTTAGGGTTTAATTAAAAAAAATATGGTTTTTGATTACATTGACAAAGACCCCCCCCCCCCCCCCCCCCCCGAAAAAAAATCTCTCGCCAGAATCCTTAGCAGATCATCCTGTAAGAAAAGAAATAGCAGTAGGCGGGACAAAACTGAACTTGGCCAGTTAAAAAGCAATTTAAAGACTTTCAGTCCTTTTTTTTCGTAACTATTTTTAATTAATCAGCTATTGTTTTGTCAAAGGCAGGTAGAGGTAAACTTTTATTTATTTTTTCCCAAGTGCGACAAATTATTAAATAAATCTGTTCTGGGGATATTGGAACACCCAGTCAAGCAAGGTTTGTTTAATAATAAACCTAACCATCTTTTGATTGAACCTGGATGTAAATCCACAGAACACATCAGATCAGACTGAAAACGGCCATCACAAATGGATGGAAAAAGGGAGTACCTTTTTATTGTGTTGAACACAACTCATACTTTGTGTGTACACTCCTACGTGCTAGCAGGGCACCAGCAGAGAAAATGCTCCTGATTAAACAAAGGCCTAATGGAGTGAATGTGGGAGCTTAACAGCTTTCAGCTTTTAGTTTATATAATTTAAAAAATGTAAGTGCTTTAGAACTAGACGCACATAGGAAACAACTTTTAAGATTTAATCTCGCTTCAAGCACATCTTGAGAACTGCCCAGGCCAAATACTTGTTTAGGCATTTTCATGACTGTATATAAAGTAGTAAGGTTACAACACAGAGAATACGTTTTACTCTCCATGTTTGTTCTGTATCTTTCATAACTAGTTGTCCCACAGGTTAACTTGAATACAAACATCCCTAACATTTACATTTTACTAACGAACAATAGAAGTAGGTCTTATGTATGGCTTTTTCATATTGGTTATCCTATAAATTTGACAGTGCACAATGTGCATCTTTGGACGCATGCAAACATTGATTGGCAGTGTGTAAAAAGGGGGACTACATACTGCTACTGGGGACAAGGCTTGTGCACAGGCTGTGGAACAGCTATTGAAGATTAAGGAAAGGAATTAAGTTGGGTGTGCGTTTGTTCTATAATGCCCTCGTATCATAACAGTAAAGTTAATCAGATTACATTTTAGGTTGTAAAGCTGGAGCTAGCAATATAATGAACAATATGTCCCAGTGGGTTGATTATCAGCAATGTCATCACAAAAGCCTTCTGTTCACCAGCTGGAAATGCTCTTTATCCTCCTTACATCCCACAAGTCTGACCCAAGACTTAATTCAATTATATTAGGCATGGTAATAAGGACAACATTGTATTGTACGTATTTAAGTTAATTGTAGTCCGAGATAATCATGTTGTATGCAAGATTGTCACAACTACTTTCCATTACTTTCCAAATGAGCTTTACAAATACACAATGCTCTGTTTTCCCAATTTGAGAATAGTAGTCACCTGCAAGGTCAACTGAGCCAAACCACCAACATGTCATCGCAGATAAAGAATATTGACATTTTTTAACTAATTAGTGATCTATAAAATATTTAACACTTTCTTTTTTGTATCTCTTCTCTTTCAGGAACCTATAAAGTCCAGGGCGCCTCAGCTCCATTTGGAGTACAGATTTTACAAACAGTTGGGAAATTCAGGTAAGAGAGATTGCAGTCTGTAGATTATTAGTTTCTGATAGACCGCACCATAATGAGTTAAATATGAATGCACATTTTCACACGTCATTGGGCAGGAAGAGAAAACTCAGATTTTTATATTCAAAAACAGACATGACAGAAAATGGCTTCCACTCACTTGTATTCAGGTCATGTTTTGGGTTTGAGATATTAAAGAAGGTCATATAATTATTAGCACAATGATTTTAATGTTTTTGTTAGCAGTAGTATCTTGTCTGAGGGCAACAGGTTCAGCGTACCAGAGTTGGTAATTGAGAATAATGGCTGCATGGAAATGGATGCCTTTTATGAGAGCATGTTAACAAATGGAATAGAGACTAAGGAGGACAACAATTTAATCCCTAAACATGTTTACACTCTGTTGATTTATACTTGGCTGAGTGGATCTGTATGCCATGCCACTGGTATTTAGCTTGTGTGAGACAGTGTGTACATCGAGAATTATATACACTGTAATGCAACAAATGTGATCATATATTAATATTATGCCTTTTTATTTGAAAAAAAAAAGAATGGCTTAGTTATTTTCTCTACACTGCAATGTCAGACCTCCAGATAAATAGCATCTATTCAGAAAGAAAACCGTCTCTTAATGTGAAAATGTCCATTGTTGTGTAGATGAAAGACAAAAAAGGAGAAAAAAGGATAGGCTTCCATTCTACTTGCGGCTAATTTTCAGGTGTTTGTTTGTTTGTTTATCTTTCCACATCTGTGGGAGCCTATGGATGCTATGAAAGCCTGCTTCCTTTTTTTCTAATCCCACCTTTACTATACCCAGTCTTTCCTCTTCTACAGCACTACCCAGAACATGTTAATGTGTTATGATGCATAGCTGTGGCTCTAGGGCAGCAGCTCTTTGATCTTTTCTGGCTTGTCAGATAGTTATAGAGGGTGAGAGAGAAGGCAGAAGCAGATGGTTGGGAGCAGGGCCTGAAATTAACACCCGAC
>NC_045741.1:14207564-14207817 GCF_008692095.1 Etheostoma spectabile
ATGTGGGTGAATTTTGCAATTGGCGCGTAACATTGTCAATCTACCTGCACATTGGCAGGTAGACAGCTACATTATTGTAGGTGCAATGACAAGTTAAAGTCCAATAAGTACTTTATCAAACCGTATGAATTTGTGTCCCATCCCATGATAGAAAATTATGCCTTTTATGCTGGATTATCAAGGCAGGCCCCCCTACTATAGCACGTGATGACGGCGCGATGTCCACGAGTAGGCTACCATGAATAGGACAGGA
>NC_045741.1:14207827-14211607 GCF_008692095.1 Etheostoma spectabile
CATAGAGACACAGCAATTCCTGTTTTTCACCTTTTTATGAGGCTAAAAAAAACTGGCTGGTAAAAACTGACTGTGGCAGGTGGTCAAAAAAGTTAAGTTCAGGCCCTGGGAGGGACTGGGACTTTTTTATTTCTCACATCACTGCTTGGCTGGCTGTTTTTTGGGAATGCTCACCTGTCATGTTTGTACTGTACACGTTTGTGTAGAAGGTGCATGTGTTGATTTGATGTGGTTTGGTTTAATTCAGACACCGTATGCAAACATGTCCCCACTACTTAGTCAAACTGAAAAGTGCAAAAGGTACAGACAAGAGGTCTGTGTAGTGTCCCACCATCCACACCAGCGTGTCCCATTAGTTCTTTTTTTGTCTCCCAGATCAAGTTGTTTCAATAATTGAGTGCAAGTACCAAGTCTCAATTGTCATTTTATTACATAATTTAGACTAAAGTAGGCTAACTCAGCCTATTAAAGGATATTTACACATAAATTCTGCCATAACCCTCCTTCACAGCATATTTAAAAAATGCTAGAAGAAAGTAAGGGAGCACTGGCTGTTGCTTTGTGGCTCTGTAGTGTGTGAAGAGGAGGGTCAGGGCACAAAGGAGAGACTGACTGACCACTGCTCAGTGTAGCATGGACAGCGACATAGAGCTGGTAGTCAGAGCTAACCAGCCATAAGAAGCTACCGTCAGACCCTCTGTTTCTCCACTGGAAAGACAGGGAGTCTGATGTAGCCTTGACAAGGCTTGGGCTGGTGTCAGATTTTTCAAACCGGTTAGATTTAAAGCCAAATACCGGACTTAACCGGTACACCAAATTTTACCACTAAGATTCACACTTGTCTCAGCCGCTCCTGAGTGAGACAGGTGAAAGAGCCCATATTAAGAGTGTAGACTCGAGACCACATGGCTTCTAAGCCATGACTTTGGAATTTTCTTTGAGACTAACTGCCATATATCATCTTGTCACTCAAAAAACCCATGAACTTTCTAGAAACGTTAAACAAACAGTGTACTATCTCACCCATGCTCCCACCGCTACTGAAATGTGATCTCTTTCACAGTGCCTTCAGTTCCTTCATATACAAACATCATGTTAACCACGTTGTCATATTACTTTTTATCAGTGTTCTGCAAGCTCTTGAAAAGTTTAGTGAGCCAAGCTAATGTTACCAGTAAAGAAAGATTCACTACACAAAAAGCTAACGTTAGCAGCTAAATAAATGAATAAAGCTATTAGCTACATCAGCATGGCAATATTAGTTTACAACATCAAAGCTGTACTTTAAACATCCATGTAATGATACACGTCCGTGTTTAGCATTAGCACCAGTGATGATTATTTCAGACTGCAACAGAAAGCTCTGTGCTTGACTTTCAGAATGCTCGTAGAAAAGTATGTTCGATTGTGTGGACACCACCAAACCACTTGATCAATAAAAGAGCTAACTTAGGCTACTGATAAGCTATTTGATTCGGAAAAAAGCAACACATACTAGAAGTAGTTATACTATTAATGCTACTGCCCAACACTGCTTGCAATACAAGTTGGATTTAGTGCTGTGATGCTGTCGGCACAGGTTGATAATGGTATCAATTTGCTAGAAGGGGACTTGGTGACAAATGGATGTTTAGCCTCGTAGATCGGACCGGTGAAACCAGAAAATGGTCCAACTTTAGCCTTGACAGTCATTCAAAGCATGTATAGCTTTTTTGAGTGAATTTCCATGTAGGTACCTGTGTTGTAGCTGGGCTAACTAGCTAGCTCTACTACACGCGAGAGTGTCAGTACATAGCTGTAACCATGCTATTGTTGTGGCTAACGTCAGTGTTGTAGGCCCTAAATGTCTTTTTAAGCTCTGAATATAGCACGGTTTTCGATGGGCCTAAATGTTGTGTTTACTGCCACTGCAGAGGAATACATCATGCTAATGAATGTTGTTTTTCCACCCTGGCTTGCTAATGCAAGCCCAACCAGCAGCTATGTGTGACAAGCAAAAATTGGGGCTATGGTTGGCCAGTGTTCTGCTTTATATACTTGGCGCAACAACTGCTAACACAGACGTAGGGTGGGGGTCAACATATGTAGTAGACCTCAGAGTTTTTCCTATTTCACCACGATTATGAAGGGCCAGAGTATTTAGCTGAATCACATTTTTAAATCCAACCAGACGTATACAAGATCATCTTGGGAAGAGTTTTTTTTATACGGTTTTGTATGAAATATCATCTGTATTTACATCATATGCCAACAAGAACTTATGTGGTTATCAATAAAGTGCCAACAGATAAATAAATTTGTGTTTTACTCCCTCTTTAAGGTCTGTATGTCAGAAAAGTTTTGGTTTCGAAGACTATTGCATGTGGCCGGGTCCTCTCGTTGCAGTGATCTTCCCAGTGTGCGCATTGTGGTCTAATTTAGTGACACGTGCCGGCTTCCTGGCTCCTTGTGCCAGAGCAAAAGCCCTCCACTGTTGATAAGGAGGTGGGGCATTCGGGCAGTCCTTGACTATTTATAGATGGCCCTCTTCAAGCAGTCAGGCCATTATGGTGTGTCCTCTGCCTCCCTGATTGACTGTGTGCTGCCTGCAGATTGCAGGGAAACTCTTGAATGTGCATTGCTAACAGGGTGCGGCTGGTTTGTTTTTCTTCATGGCTGTAATTCTGATCTGTGAGCAAATCTTAGACAATGCATGCCCACAAATACATAAACTCAACAGTAACTGTAATTGTCATCTTCCTTGGCCTTTTGCGTGATTATTGCAGAAGGTTTCTCTAGTGCTGGCTTGTCTCTCTCTGCATTCGGTTGTTGTCTCTGGTGCATTTTAACACATCCTGACCATCTCTTCCATTGAGACCACTGCTGGCCTTCAGCCTTACTGTTATTGATGGAAGTCTGGGATTGTGCAACATGTAAAAATATTCCTAGCCCTTACACGCAACTACAAACAGGCGATATGAACAGGTACAATAATTGAACAAGGTCATGTGATGCCATTTAACTGTTTCCAAATGCATACTGAACATTATTAAACTTATTTGTATGGGTGTGGTTATAATTGCTACTGCACACCTTTTTTTTACAGCTGTAGACTGCAAGTCAACATTATGTACAAGATTGACCTGACTCACCTTACTTTCTGAATTTCACTAAAATCGGCGGGCACATGGTAAAATATTTGGAATGACCTATTCAAGAGCAGAGCCTAGATTAGGATTATGATATATTTATAAAAAGAAAAACATCCCTACACTATTTTATTTTACAGACAAGCATAAAGGTACATGTTTTTTTCATGTCTTGTATGGTAATCTTCATACAGTACTAATTGTTACACATTGACCTATGGCGGCTATCATATGGTATTTTTAGCTTTTCAAAAACAGAGACATGTAGTAAGCCATTGCATTTCCCATTAGGCCAATTTATTTAGGCTGAAATAGCTGGTGAGATTTTGCAACTTTTTTGACAAAAATTGTGACTCAATAGGTGGTGTGACGTGTCACACAATGTTGCCAAAGTGTGACTGGCAGACAATGAGCGTGTGGAAATCAGGGACACAATTACTGATGAATGTTAAATTCCCTCCCACCATGTTTAAGCCCTTAACTAATCACAAGTTGATACTTAAGTTGCCAAAATAAAGCACTTTAAATGGTCAAAAATCAACTGACAGTGGATACAGCTAAATGCTGATTTGTAATCTATTCATTCTGTTAAGGTTACATTTTTTTTCTTCTAATTTATACTTACTCCCGCAAGGGGAAATTACAATTTACA
>NC_045741.1:14211617-14214308 GCF_008692095.1 Etheostoma spectabile
ATTACACACAGGCCTGAACTACACACACGCTCAGGTCCTATACGTGCACTAATGGAGATATGTCAGCCACTCTTCCCCGAGCAGTTGGGGGTTCTGTGCCTTGCTCAAGAGCACCTTGGCAGTACCAAGGAGGTGAACGTGCACCTCCTCCACCATGAACCAGCGACCCTCCGGTTTCCATCCCAACTCCCTATTGACTGAGCTACTGCCACCCCCATTAGACAGTGTCCATTGGCTAAGACATCTTAACAAAACTGCCTACTCCATGATGATATGACAGAAAGGCTCATGTCTATCGTGGGAGGAGGCGATAGATTAAACCTACTTATATTTTCCACTCCGTTAGTCCTGCACAAACCGCGATCCTCAAATATGTCACTGCATGGACAACTCAGTGCTTAACGCCCAGGAGGAGCTTATCTCAACATGGTAAATCTCTCTTGTCCTGAACAGATCCCAGCAGTTGGGTTTCCTGCCTTCCAGTTTACTTTTTTTTGTGAAAATTGAGAATAGACCTGGCATTTCAGTTGCTCTACTTAGTAATGACAGCACTGTTAAAATGTGCTGGTGATACTAAAGGAAGTCTTATTCTAGACAACCTAAGAGTTTCTTCTTCTTTCTTAATCACTTTACCAATGTTGTCAAGAGAGTGACTGCAGAGATGTTTTTATGCACCAACTGTCATTTAACTGTATTTCACAGGCCGATTTTAGCTTGTGCAATCATGGATACATGATTGCATAGATGTTACTGTAATTAGTGTCACATATAGGGAGGTTTCCTCTTGAACATTTTTAAGTGATGGTTATTATCAGCATGCCTGTGAATATTCATGAGCCCTATCAAGGCTTTTTGAGTTTACGATATGCCTTGCCAGTGACACAGGGTCTCTATTGATATTATTTCTTGCATATTGTGGATTCTTATGCATGCCATGTAGATAATTTTAAAGATACATCAGTTTGCATGTTGACTGCTGTTGTAGGACTATCCTAGTTTAAATTGATAACATATAAAATTATTCATAATTATTTTAACAACTCATCTCAAACTCATAACAACTCAAAAGCTTTACCATAGAGATAAATGTGCTGTAGTGTATAGCAGAAGAAATGTCAAGCAGCAATAAAAAAAAAAAAATAGATTATAATGACGACCAGTTTTATTAAGTCAATATTTTTGCCATTATTTATAAAAGGGCTCAATGATGAATAATTTCAGTCTTTATCTCAATGAATGTATGTCCAATAGTCAAAATTAAAAGGATGCATTGTAAGAAAGCAAATTAGACTGTGGAACATTATATAAAACATGTCACTACTTTAAAGAGTGACAGCTTTCTAATGACTAATAATAAAGACGGTCTGGTGTCGCCTGCCTGCAGATACGAATAGGTCTGATAAATAACTTAATTATTATTATAATTGTTCCTGGTTTTGCTCTCTATGAGTTAAGAAAGTGCTGTGTTGTCTGAGAGAAAAACTGCCCTAGTTTAAAATTAGGCAAATCACTGCTTGACCAATATCGTGTGAACCTACTGAGGTTAAAAACTGCAAATATCTGGTAGAATTAATTAATAACTTGATTAAAAAAAAAACTATTGCTGTTTTATTTCCACTGTTTTGCAGGATCTGCGTGGCATTTGTAATCTCCAGGCTCAGTCTGTGCATGCAAATACTGATCACATTTCAGCCTTTTGAGAACATCTTCAGAGCACTGAGCCTAATGGAATTCACTTCTCCTCTTCTCTCAGTGCATGCCATTATCTAAATCTTTAATACACATTCCCTGTGCTCTTTTCCTCTCTTGTCCAGCCCTCTTTTTTTTGGCCCTTAAATCTGACATTTCATTGTAGGGTAACATTTTCTTCAGCTGCCATTATGCACCCTCCCTTTTTTACTGTGTCGCCTGCCTGCAGATACGAATAGGTCGGATTGTCTCAAATTGTTAATACAGCGGGGGTCAGAGCACCGCTGACATTGGCTTGCAATGAAAGCCAGAGCATATCCCATAATGCTGAATAGAGTTTGATGCATTTTTTTTTTATATGGCTTTATGTAATAGAATCGTGTGTGATTCAGTTTGCTTATTTCATATCATTGAGGAAAGCTGACTTTTGAAATAGTTTGATTGGCCTTTAGCTTTTGAAGAGAACAAAATTGTTGCTTGATCAAGATGATTGTTAGTCATGGTTCATCATTATGTTGCTTATTATGTTGCTTTTGAAGTACTCACTGTTTCCTATTAGAAAAACTTTGTTGCATTGGAGAGTAATTTCGCCGTTATGTTGTAATGGTTAAGTTTATGTCAACCATCACATCTCACATAGTCTCACATTCTATTTAGCACAGCTATTGTTGCGAGTTATTTCACAATATATAGTATAAGTTTAGACAGAAATCACCCCAAATGGGCTTTGGGCTTTTTCCACCAGCCATTTCAAGATTGGTTCTCACAGTTGCTGTAAACAATTATATTATATATTTGCTTACATTTGCCAGCATAAGATTAAAATACACTGTGTGCTTTTCCTCTGTGCTTTGAATGCCCTCTAGATTTGGGCCAAGCTTTGATGAGTCAGCCCTCCAAGTGATCTCTTGTCACTGCTTCATCTGTCATGGGCTTTATTACCAGGAAAGAGACTAAAGGGCAGACAGGTGTGTGTGTGTGTGTGGGGGGGGGGGGGGGGGG
>NC_045741.1:14214318-14226987 GCF_008692095.1 Etheostoma spectabile
GGTGTGTCTGTGTGTGTGTGTGTGTCCGTGTATGCGCAGTGTGTGTCGTTGGACTGATGTGGAAGGGTAAATTGGGTAAATCTGACTGTAAACTCTGTCCCCTAGCTTGTGTGTGCAACTTTACACCCCTGGGCTGACTTTGTCTGGTGTGATCCCATCGCAAGATGGTCTTTAGTTTATCGCTGTCATGCATTTTATGATTTTTTTTTTTTTTTACAGATAAGTACAGTACGAATGTTTGCCAAATCTTAATCTCGTGGACTCTTTTTATGTCTGTGTCACTGTCACAGTGCTACTCTACCCTCTATTGTAGCAGCACTGATGTGGTGTCTAATGATTAGTGAGCTTTCAGGCAGATGGCTGGAATACAGATACTAGGTATTTGGCTCCGTAGCGTAGTTCAAAGATCTTTGTATGGCTTTCTTGTGACAGAACCAACTTGACAAGGAATAACCCGGTAGCGATGACTGTCAACTTGTGATTGACACAAACTGGTGGTTTTGATCGTGGGAGAAGGGAAGACAGGCTACAACATGTCTGACAGTGGATCAAGGTCAATGGATTCTCAGGCGAATAAATCTGTCAGATCTACATTTTCTTTTTTGGGGCAAAATCAAAAACACTGTTACTCTTAGTATTGTTCCATAGAGGGACATACTGTAGTGTTTAGCCATGCCCCAGTTTTCCCACTGTCAAAACGTATACGTCATAAAGATAGCACATTCAAACTGCTGTGTTGATCCATCCCCATTCCTCAGAAGTCATACACATTACAACAAAATGGGTGTGGTGGTTTCTAGTAGCAAAGGCTATTTACAGTTGACAGGGTGCTCCTCAGTGTCTGACAGAGAAATTCATTTTAAATAAAAAGAAATATGAAAGTCTTTTATTTCATATTTCTCTGCAGTAGTGTCTTAAAATATTATGACTTTCATTTATAACTTTCATGCTTATTATTATATGCACATTTAACAATACCATGTTTCTTTCAAGCCGTGTCTGTGTTTCTTCAGTCGCTGCTGCCTAAACAAAAGGCAATAAATGTCCCGCTGTTGCATATCACAGAAGATAACAAGCCTTAGATCCGAGGTACATGCCAGCCCAGGGTCTCTGGCGTAGGCATTAGACCCCTCCTTACATCATCATCTGTGAATCTTCTGTGTGTGTTTGAATAAAGGGACAGAGCTGCAGAGAAATTGTTGAAGTTTCCACTAGAGCTGCGCTGCGGAAAGGCTGCTCTCGTGGTAGCTTCCCTTTTGCAACTGTCAATTAACTGCTCACCGCTGACCGTCATTATTTAGTAAGGTAAAGTGTTATGAACCTGACAGTGTCACTCGTGTTTTTTTTTAGACACCTTTCCCTTTTAATCCTATTTCGGAGGACAAAAACTGCTATAGCCTGTTTTTGACAAACCTGTTGAGGAAGCCAACTGAGATGCAGTTTGTCATTGCTGCTGTAGTGTCTGACGAGTCTCCTCCCGCACTTTCTTATCAACAAACCAGGGTGATGATTCAGTTCAGCGTATAAGGCACCTTTCACAGCACTTGTAATGTCTTCTCACTATGTATTACACTAGTTTGTTACCATATGGCAATATTTTGAAAATATGAAGTTTTAAATCCTTATCATAGTAATACCAGTGACATTTGTTTTTGGTTCAATTGATGCAGAGATGAAGAGACAGGATCTTGGGAAACCAAAACATAGGAAACATTACACTGACCACAACCACATTTTTATCTTGCAATGTTCCGATGACCTCGCAACTTATTCATGTTGCCACGTCAATACTGTAGTAACACTTTGCAGTGTTGTAAACTCAACTTTAATTTAACAGTTGTTAAAATGAAAACATCCTACAAATATCAATGCATTTGCAGTTTATAGACCTCTGCACCCTTATCTCTAAGTGACCCTGTAGTTTTAGTTATTTTCTGGTGCTTTTTTTCACATGTGCTGTCTCCACCAAAAACATAACTTTTTGTCAGGCAAGAAGAATAAATGTGCCAATAAAGAGAATATTTTGTTATCACAAAAGTCCACACACTACATTTGTGTGTATTTGTTTTTCCACAGAGGGAATCCCTCAGGTGTACTACTTTGGTCCTTGTGGGAAATACAACGCCATGGTGCTGGAGCTGCTCGGGCCAAGTCTAGAGGACCTGTTTGATCTCTGTGACCGCACTTTCTCCCTCAAGACCGTCCTCATGATAGCCATACAGCTGGTAAGGCCTTTGAAGAGGAGTGCAGCAGGCGCATATTTAGATAAGCTTTACAGAAACTATAGGGCAACGTTGACATTATTACGTATTTATACTTGAGGGAATGCCAAGATGCTACATGCAAAGTATTATAGCATTGTTGACACTACCGTAGTTTGAGTTAAATATTTGAAATTGGTAGTCATCAAAGACAGTTTTTACTTTAGCTGAAAGTAATAAAGTTATGTTTACTGAAAGTGTTTGTCTTCAGTTCTCAGAACACATTACCTTCATGTTTGAAAACTGTTGTGGAAAATTGAGTGATTAAAATTTGATTGTCTAGATAACGCGGATGGAGTACGTCCACACCAAGAGTCTGATATACAGAGACGTGAAGCCAGAAAACTTCCTGGTTGGGCGGCCAGGAAGCAAGAGGCAACACACCATCCACATTATTGACTTTGGTCTGGCCAAAGAGTACATAGACCCAGAGACCAAAAAACACATCCCCTACCGGGAGCACAAGAGTCTGACTGGGACGGCACGCTACATGAGCATCAACACACACTTGGGAAAGGGTAAGGAAGTCTATAGAGCAGGGCAGGGGTTTGATAAGCCTTTTAGATTTGCATAGACAAGCTTTTCTTGCATTTACATTAAGTTTAATGGAGACTACTAACTGTATTGTGTACTGTGTATTTTACAGCTTCTACACAGTTGTTTTTTTCCCCCCACCATTGGAGGTTAACATAAGTTGTTTCATAATTTCATCCGTCTTCAATGAGATTTTTTTGTTTAATTACTTGGGTATTTTGAAGCATCTCCCTATATTTCACTTTGCTTTTTCACTCTGTGGCAGTGGTGGTTAACCATGTGCCATGGAGAGTCAACAGTCGGTGTGTTTAAAGTCCAACCAATCACCTCAGGAATTGATTCTACTGAATTTTTCCTGTCTACTTGTCAGAGTGCTAATCAGTGAGAGAAAACCTGCAGACTTTTAGCTCTCCATGGCACAGAATTGCCCCCCTCCATGGCTTAATCATGGCATTTTACACTGTACATGGTTAATTTGAACTCCTGCATAATTATGCTGTATTTCTTACTGATCACTTGCCTGTTAACCTTGCCAGCTGGTTATGAAATTAATTTCTTTCTCACAAGTAACCTAAAATGTCTTGTTCTTTCTCTTCCAGAGCAAAGCAGAAGAGATGATTTGGAGGCGCTTGGTCACATGTTCATGTACTTCCTTCGAGGTAGCCTTCCCTGGCAGGGCCTAAAGGTACTGTAGCATATTGTTTGACACCATATATAAATATATGCCTTAATATCAGACTCCTGTAATCCTCCTAATGCTTGGCATAGAAATGTACCTTTTCCTGCTGGATTTATCAGGATAGTATCTCTTTCACACCCATCCACATGATTTAGGGACAGAGAGCCTGGTGTTATGTCATTCTCTCACACTGGTGACATTGGTCTCCCCACTCATCCATCTGTATTGTCACTCAGACACAGGAACTATTGAGACCTCCATGATTGTTTTATTTGAAGAAGTTTTATACAAACTTGATATAATCTGTTAGAATAATGCACAATGTTGAGGCACTCATGTATAAATTATATGGCCTGTGCCAAGTCTGTTATTTTGTTTTCAGTGGTCACTTAAAAATATACTTTTTGATTCCTTTTTTACTTTACTTATGTAGTGATTATTGTCGGTTAATCACCCAACATAAGGTAGATTGTTAGTGCTATCCCACTTATACCATAACCACTTGCCAACAAACTGCTGTATATGATCAATTCCATGTATTTGCAAGATATACATTTTTTTATCACACTATCCCCCCCAAAGTGTACAGCTGGTCACCCAAACCCTCAGTTCTCAACTCCTTTTAAATTCTTTAAAACTGGGTTTTAATACAAATCTACAGTAAAGAAAAGTATCTGCTCTGACATCCTAAACAATTGCTAATATCGTCTTCCTTTTTCTAAAGTTATTTGTTGTCAATTGCTGTTTGCATTTGGGCCAAGCACCACTTGCGTTTCTGTTTTTCATATTTAAGTTAAGTGCTCACAATCAAATCTTAACAGTCCGTGACTAGAAAAGACTACCCTTGTAAATGTGTGTTATTCCCTGCAATTTCATGTGTGTTGCTACATCACATGCAACCAACCACTTCCACACTTGCTTTGCATTTGAACAGTTTACTGAGAAGGAGCTTAAAGCACTAAGAAACACTGGTGTGATGAAAAGTGCCTGGAGGGCAGGTTATAGCGGCAGAGTATCTGGGCTTTTTACAGGCGTCAAAACCAAAGGTGTACATAGAAAAGACTAGAGGACCTGACACCTCATCTGAACATTTGCTATGTGGGAGGAAGCTCGTGGTAGATGAAAGTGATGGATGTATGAATGTGGGGGATGTCTGGTGGCTCGGGCCAAAACAGGTTCTCACCAACACAACATGACAGTTAGTATTAAAATACAATGGAGTGAAGTGAGCAGATGGAGTATAATGGTATACAATCCTGCAGGGTCATTGTTGTGTAAAGCAGTGGGTGAAGAATTATCATCACTTGACTGCTGATTAGTGGAAGAAGTTCTTTTAGTCTGATAAATCCTGGTTGGTAGTTGACAGTGGTAGATTGAGTGTGAAAATCTATCATGCATAGTTGAACATGTACTGGCCAGTGGGTAAAGTGCAACCATTTTGGATGCTGGTATGAAGTGTGTATTTTCATGTACATCGATTGATACTGTGATATTTAAGTATACCATATCATGGCATACAAGACTTATTCATCATGTGTCCCCAAGAAGATTTCCCACAAGATAATACACCCTTTCAAATATAAGAATTGTTCTGGGATGGTTGGAGAAACATTCAGGGGACCTCATCATACAACCGCCTGATATGAACAACATTTTTATTGTTGTGACAAGTATTGTTGTTTACATTGTTGGTTTAAACATAATGCTTCAGGCCCCTTGTTGAGTATGTGCCATAGACTGTGGCAAAACTGTCTGGGATTGTACTAAACCGATCTTTCCATGTTTCTGGTGACTGGGGTGACGAGGCTGATTTTCACCAACACTATCATCTTAGTGCTGTTCATATCTGTAATTGCTCAAGAATTCAGAATGACTTCCCCGAGAATTAGCATCTGACTTCAACTCAGGTGTCCAATATGTAACACATTTGAATAATACACCTATTTGTTTACACCACCGGCAGCTTTGTATTTGCTCACATTTTGAGTGTAATATTTTTTTTCCTTCTAGGCGGACACTTTGAAGGAGAGGTATCAGAAAATTGGAGACACCAAACGAGCGACACCTATTGAAGTGCTTTGTGAAAGCTTCCCTGGTCAGTAGAACCAACCATTTTGCTTTTGTTTACTGTTTTATTTAACCCTTGTGCATCACTTAAGATTAATTTTTCCCCCTAGTCATTTTGGCTGTCTTGTACAGCAAACCTCTCCTCACTATCCGCGAGCTTCCTGTCCCCAGAACACACTGTAAAAAAAACACGGTCTCTGTAGACAGCCCAGGGTCTACAAACAGCAACAACAACAAATTGTGCCCACCTGCACCACGAAGCATACACAAACAGTGTTCCAGCCAATAACTGAACAGAAGGGAGGGGGAGGGGGAGGGATGAGGAGGAGGGAGGGGCATCAACAACAAGTAATGTCACCTAACATCACTTAGAGCAACTTTAAGTAACCGCAACAGTAAAAGGGCATTTCACACTATTATTATGATTTAAACTTTGCAATTGATCCACAGCAATTGATCCACAGTTCACATGCATTCCAAACCGTGAGTGTTGATCTGTACAGACCATGGATCAACTGGGGTCCGTTACACCACTAGCAAATACATACATACATTTTTCTGGTTTCCAATAGAGACGTTGCTGCTGTATTATGGAGCGCTGCAGTGTTTGATGCAATGCATCAATATGCATTTGGTGGAGTGATGATCACGGCTGAAGATGGTTAAAAGATTTAACTCGGTGAAAGTGGAAAATAACATTATCACTGTTTGACTTCTACGGATTTCAGATCAACTTTTAAATGGATGCACAAGGGTTAATTTCTTCATCATTCCACCAGATTAGTAATTTAATTATATGTTCTCTTTTGCTACAGAAGAGATGGCCACCTACCTGCGCTATGTGAGGAGGCTGGACTTCTTTGAGAAGCCTGATTATGACTACTTGAGGAAGCTCTTCACTGATCTGTTTGACAGGAACGGCTATGTCTTTGACTATGAATATGACTGGGTCGGCAAATCACTTGTGAGTGGCTTTTACCGAATCCACTCATCCTTCCCGTCCTTTACCTCTGAAATCCATTGATTGGACTTTCACGAGTTTCATGGCCGCAGTTGCTTTATTGCTTTCACTGTAATTATCTGTCACTAGATCGTAACCGATACTTTTTGCAAACCCTGTTACGTAGAATTGCTCACTATGGGTACTGAATATTTTAACATTTCTTTCAATTCAATACAAGTTTTTCCTCTTGTTCCCTTTTTAAATTGTGTTCATTTTGACACTGATTGTTTTGTTGTTTCCCACAGCCCACACCGATAGGCCCTATCCCCAGTGACGCGCCCCTGCAACCCAGCAGCAGAGACAAAGCACAACAGCAGACCAAAAACCAGGTGAGGTCATCAGCAGTAAAGCCCAACAAACACCACACCCACCCACCAATCTACCACCCGACCAACTGGCCAGCCAGACAGCCAACCAGCCAACCCTGTCATTCAAGTTCCTCCGACTGGCTACTCTTGTTGTGTCCAAGTGTAATCAACTTCCTGGAGAAAATGGCTGCCTTTCAGTTCCACTTCTCCTTCATTTCTGTTCCTGTCTACAGTCTGACTGCTCAGCAGGGACCTCATCTTTCATCAAGACTAGTATAAAATTGATGCTTTACTAGTAAATGAACCAACATGCATAATCCAGCTCCAGCTGTGAAACAAAGCACCGTTTTCAGCTTCAATTTATCCTAAACACCTTGCCACTCTAAGCTCCAGTCATTGTATGCATGAGTTGAAAATGCAAATTGCATTATTCATACCAGTAATGACAACCTATATGCTTAGTGTGTGACAAAGTGTTGACTTTTTCTTTTTAATTCCTTTTATTGGCATGCTATCCGAGCCTTGTTTTAGTAGAGGGATAATAATTCATGAGTTTAAGTAGAAAATGATTATGAAATCCTTTCGATGGACTCAAATAATGGTAACAATCATGTTGTTTCACTTGATGAGTCTAACTCAATGTTTCCCGTAAAGCCAGACAGGGAGTGCATTATATTTTATAATTGACTTATTACAGTGGACTCTAACCTATTTTTCACTGCTCTCTATTCAACATGATTAACTTGGCTAAAACATTTTTTCTCTCAAAGCACCACCTCCAGTTCAATGCACGTTGCTCATGACTGTAAAAACCTGTAACATCCTGGTTAAAACAGTCTTCTGCATTAAAAGAAAACGTGTTGTGTCTCTGTAGGTTATATTTGTTATTTGAAGAGAAAAAGTACAATTTTAAGTCTGCAAAAGTAAAAAAAAAAAAAAGAGAGAAGAAATCTCTATATTGAGCCTCTTGTTGAAGTAATGTTATTAAATAGCCAATAACATAGAAACTTCTCTATTTTTAGTGAATACGCAGTGCTAGTTGAGGTGATCAAGGCTGTTTTCTTTTACTCCTGCATGACGTTAATGTGTTGAGCTTCGCACAAATTTTTGCTTCCCTCTACTCTTCTATTAACATAGTTTGTCTTAACAAGCCAGCTTCTGCTTGGGAGAAGTCTTCTATAATTTTTTTGTTTTTGTTTTCATTCACTCCCCCTCCCCCTTTTCCCTTCTCCCTCACACAACTCTACCCTCACCCCCCTCCCACCACATTGCCTCACCTTCACCTGACAACCCCCCCCTCCCCCTTTCTCACCACTTCACGAACACCTGCCTCAACCCTTTTTGCTCTTTGCGTCAAGTCGCCTGAGCCCAAAGGAAGTGAGTCTCAACCCACTCCAGTGACCAATAAGGAGACTTTGGGGTCGCACCTCACAGCTGAGCGGCTGGGGGGCTCTGTTCAGGTACTGCTGCTGCTACTGCTGCTCAGGTGGCTAATGCATGAAGCCACATTGTTCTGAATGTGTCTGATCCCCTCTCCCACTGACTCCATACTGCCTGCCTGTCACAAGCTCTGTCTTGACTCTCTCTTTCTCTCTCTCTCTGTGTATGCATCAGAACGTTTGAAGTCCTGTGTTTTAGTGCTTTGACTGCTCTGTTTGCTCTCACTGCTTTTTTTCTCATCTGCTGTATAGAAAGCCCACAGGAAGGGCCATGCAAAAATGACATCCAACAGCAACTGTCATGCAAACCGCAACCTCAACATTCTTAAATAATTAGAAAAACAAAAACTGATGGGCCAGAAGCAGCGCAATCGATTTTTTGTTTTTTCAGTTTGTACAAAAAATGGTAGAGCAATCTAAACTATGAATACAAATCTTTTTTGATTTTTTTTTTCCCATATATTCATTTTCTCAAAAGGCCAATTGTATATCAACAGAAATCAGAGGCTTCCGTAGTAAATTTTGCACTATTATGCCACCTAGTGTTAGCTCATAGAATTGCAGCTTTTAAAGGATATGCTTACATTTCTCAAGTCTTAAAGGTGCTTTAAGTGATGTTGGGTGACGTTACTTCTTGTTGTAGTTCAAAGTATTTTCAAACAAAATGAGACTAGCTTGCCCCTCCCTCCTCCTCATCCCGTCCCCCTCCCTTCTGTGCTTCCGCACACTAACCCCCCCAAATCCTTCTTGTCGGTTATTGGCTGGAACACTGTTAGTGGATGCTTCGTGGTGCAGGTGGGCACAGTTTGTTTTTGTTGCTGTTTGTCAACCCTGGGCTGTCTACAGAGACGTATTTTTTTGTTTTTTTTTTACAATGTGTTCTGGGGACAGGCACCGGATAGTGAGGAGATGTTTGCTAAATGTGACAACAAATGTTGTAGCTTAAAACATGAGTGACATTGCTTAGAGCACCTTTTAGTTATTTAACAGTATTCATATTCCCTTATGCACCTTTGACCATAGAAACAGGGTTTGTTTTGCTGTTATAATTCCTCCTGTTCCAATGTGCTTCCAATGGAAAAGATGCGGGACAAGATTTACAGTCTGCGCTCTGGAAAAATGTATTCCGAAGTTTATCTAAAGCTATCGAGGACTCTGGATTTTATCCACCATCTTAGAAACATAAGAAAAGGACCCCTTTAATGGGCAATATCAAAAGGAAGACTGATTACAGCAAGCAAAAACTGTTTAAATGCCCATGTTAAGGCAAACACAAAAATGTGAACCTATACTTTAAACTTCTGTAAAGTTGCTTTACGCCAGGTTCACACTGTGATCCGTCAATTCTCGGGCAATAACTTGCTACTTCTATTCCTCCACGCCGGTCAACACTTTGACTTCAACACTTTGACTTCAACACTTTGTTCTGAACACACACATAGAGATAATTTGTGTGTGTATGTCTGTGTGTGCTTGTGTGTCTGCTTATCTCTGTAACTCTGTGAAGACACAACTGACAAATATGTAGTATAAGTACGCAATTTAAAAAACACAAGCACGAACAGCAGTGATACCAGGCTATTTCTAAAAATAAAAAAAAATAAAAAAAAGTTGCCTCATGGATGAGCATTTAAAATGTCATCGTGTCAAATCGGGGGAACTACAACGTCTGGAGAACATCAGGGAGAGTGCCAGGAAAATCAAGGATTCATTTTCTCTTATTTATCAGAATCAGATCATTTATATGTAAAAAGTCTTTTGTATAGCATATCATACATTTTCAGTGTGATGTCATGCAAGATACGCTCGCGGTACGTGGAAAATGAGACTAGACGCCAAAACTATCGCTGCAGAACCCAAGCCGTCTGCAGCCCTCGCGGCACGTTGCATCCTAGGTGAATATCCCAATTGGTTAACATGGGTGCGAAAGGAAGCGGGCAGCACTTTGCGGCCATTTGCTATGCTTTTGTGTCCAGTGTGAACCCGGCGTTAGTCTGGGAATTCCAGGTTACATGCTGAATGGCTCTCCTTATCTGAGAGAGGGCAGATCTTTTGGGATGTTCAAGAGTACATATTTTTATGTGAATGTTCATTTCCACCCTGCAGTCAGTGGCTCGAAGTGTATGTGTGTGTGTGTGAGCAGTCTGGTGTCCCTTTTGTACTTGTGCAGGTGATGAGCTCAACGAACGGCGAGCTAAACACCGATGATCCCACAGCCGGACACTCCAACGCTCCCATCACCGCTCCTACCGAGGTTGAAGTGGCCGACGAAACAAAGTACGAAACCGCT
Source organism: Etheostoma spectabile (assembly GCF_008692095.1). Classification (NCBI taxonomy): domain Eukaryota; kingdom Metazoa; phylum Chordata; class Actinopteri; order Perciformes; family Percidae; genus Etheostoma; species Etheostoma spectabile. The sequence goes on from NC_045741.1 coordinate 14,224,900, forward strand.
GTCCACATGCTAAGAAGACAGTCCCGCTAGCCGTTGTTGGTTGAGGTTTAATAGCATTTAAATGAGTTCAAATCCAGTGTTAAATTGTAACCAAATCTGAACCCTTTTTGCATTACTTACTGAATCTCTTTAAGTTTAGCTATTGTTATTTGCAAGTACAATTTGGATAATTTCAACCAGTGAAAGTGAAACTTGTCTCCAGTACATTTACATACATTAAAGAAACCAGGTTACGCATACCTTTTACAATGCACTGGTTACTGTAAATATACGTATACATGCAGCAGATGAGTAAACTGTTCTTTTACCCTGACCTTGTCTTGGTAGCATTACTTGCTGATTTGACATCTAATACTAATGGAAGACACTGCTACGTTGCTTCCTGATCTAAATAAAAAAAACGCGCTTCAGCATTGGAAACCAACCTATTTAGACTGCGAGAGGCTATTTTGTGTTGGTTCCCGTCTTAGTCTGGCTTTGGATGGAATTATTTAAAATATGAGAATGCGTCTTTATTATCTCTCTAGTGTTTGTCAGACCCATGCATACTTGTGAAAAGCATAAGAGAAAACTACACGGGCCCCAAGAGAAATCTATTTTCTGTAATCCACTATCGAAAACTACCAAAACTTTCTTGTTTATATGGCATTTAAGTAATTTGGTGAAAGCCGTCAATGTGCGTGTAAACACACTGAATGTTTCCTACATCGTCCTTTGCTAATAAAGAAGTAAAGTTAAGTGAATCTGGAAACCAGATCCACTTAACAAGCAGTGTGAGCGTTGTTGATGTACCAATATCTCATTTCTGTAGACATGTCTCGAAATTGTTATTTTTCCTTTGTTTCCCTGCAGGTGCTGTTGTTTCTTCAAAAGGAGAAAGAGGAAAGCCCTCCAGAGGCACAAGTGAACGGAGAGAACTTGAAACATTGTGGTCACTGTCAAGTTTTAAATGGAAGCAACTACACGGACTCCCTGTCCCTTTTCTCTTTCCAGCTCCCCCCCCCCCCCCCCCCCCCCCCACCTCTTTATCCCTCTCACCTTATTCCCGCTGTCACTGTACCTCCCCCCTCCCATTGCGCTCTCTTTCATGTTCTCAGTGCTCCCCGGCTACTGGCAAGTTAAAGGAATGTTGCAGTCCTACTGACTCCACAACAGACTCTTGATTCCTTTTTATCAATGAAAAACAAAACGTACCTGCATTACAACGGGGGAGGGGGCTTGAGAAAAAGTATATATTAAAAAAAAAAAGCTGTAACAATGACACATGTAACAACTCAAACACCGTGGCGTGAATATGAGAAAAGATACTGTTTGAAACAGTTCTGTATTCTAGATTCCATAAGAACGCGTGTTGTTCCAACAGTCGGCTGTCGATCAGGGGGAACCATTTGAGTGGTTCAAGTGAAAGAAATCTGCTCCTTAGGAAAATGTTTTTTTTGTTTGTTTTTCTTTTCTTCCTTTGGTGTGTTTTGGGATCAAGGTAAAGAGGAAACGGTGAACTTTGCTGATGTTAAATCTGAGCAACACAGGAAGCATTTCATCTACAAAACGGAATTTGGAGGATTTTACTGTTGTTTTTTTTGTAATTGAATCCTCAGTTTTCAAAATCAAATCCCTGCATTGAAAACTTATTTTTATGTTGTAGTGTTTCTGGAGTTCAATTCTTTTCCTCACTCTGGCTTTCTTTTTGTCAACGTGGACTTTGTAGCACAGTCACTGGCCTCAGGTACTGTGGACAATTGAGAGAAACCGATATTAAGCTCTCTTATTATTATTGCACTTTTGGGGAAAAAAAAAAACAATTTAATGGAAAACTTTAGGTTTGAAAATTAACAATTAAGAAAACAACTTAATAAAGACTGATCTAGGAAAGGTCCTTCACAACGCTTATATCTGAGTTAAGGCTGAAAAATGTTGTCGATTTACATGGAAGAAGAAAAAAAAAAAGATGTCTTTCAATTTTTATTTCTTACATCAAAATAATTTACCAGGAAATCATAGTTTGTGCCTTTCTAAGTAAAATGTTTAAAGCTCAAGTGAGTGTCCCGCAATGGCATTTTGTGTGTGTGTGTGTGTGTGTGGGTGTGT
>NC_045741.1:14227000-14251653 GCF_008692095.1 Etheostoma spectabile
TGGGTGGAGGTGTTTGAGGTACATCTTGTCTCTGAAGTTAATGGGCCTGAAAGAAAGGAACCTTTCAAAAAGTCAAAGAAAGGAAAAAAACAATTGCCCTTTTTTGAGTTCATTGCTGCTGCCTGCTCACAACTGTCATGTAGGACTGCAACTGATTATTGTCATTATCGATTAATCTGCTGCCTTTTTTCTTGATTATCGAATAATCATTTGGAACATAAAACGTCAGAATATTCACATTATTTTATCCTAGGCCTCACATCATCAAATATCCTGTTTTGTCTGACTCACAGTCTAAAACAAACTTCAATTCACGGTAAGACCAAGAATGGTGAATTCTCACATTTAAAAACAAACCTGGAACCAATTGATTTTGACTTAAATGATTCATTGATTAGCAGATTAGTTGCTGATTAATTTGCTTTTTATTGACTAATTGTTGCAGCTCTAGTTTTTTTGAATATCAACCATTTCTTTTGTGTGATTTATGTTTTTCTGGCAAAGGTGAGATGTATGTCTGGTGGTCTGTCTGTGTTCAGGATCGTTTAAATCTCTAAAGATTCTAGCTCATCAGAGATTGCAACGTGTATGGCCTTCAACTATTTAAAGGAATATTCCGGTGATTTTAATATTGTGCTTGCATAAAGTTGGGGAACTCACGAGACAGATTTTTATTGAATTCTTTTAAGGTGGAAAATTGATGTAGCTGGAGCCAAGATATCTTGACTAGCATGGGTCGAATTCCAAAGACACTGGATCCTACATTTTCCACAATGCAACTGAATGTTTTTTTTTTTTTGTTTGTTAGGGAACCCCCCCCCCCAAAAAAAAGCCCAGTTTGTAACGCAGGCTTTCATGCTTTAAGTGTCAAGCCCAGAAAGAGAGACTATGACATCATCAGGGTCATGTTTCTCGGACTCCCCACAGAGCCGAATATCTGATCTTCATGTATAAAATTAGTGGAGTGTCCCTTTTTAGAAACAACACTTGAGCCTTATTGTTATGATTCATGCAAGCTTAACTTTATATTTTGAGATTGTACAACAATGACTGACCAGTAATGTCACCACTGTGTGATGAGACTCGTGACCATGAACCTGACACGTGTGTCTTACAGAAGGCCAATATTGCAAATGTACAAATCCGTACTGATGGATTGAAAACAAATGGACTACTTGTCATCAGAGGCCAGTTGAGGTGATAAAATTCCAAATTAATATCACGTCAGTGTCTATTTGTTTTCCAACATGATTGACACATGCACAACTGTGATGGAAAAATGTGTCTTGCCATCTTTTTTTTTTTACTTGTAGGCTAACCTAATTCTTTTTAACTTCTGAATGATAGATGGATATTTGTATAAGCATGATTTGAATCACTCGCCATGAGAGGAACTCACCAACAAAGAGGAACCAAATGAATTTGATAACGGGATTGTAACTAACCTTTTTAAAGCCACTCATAATCACGGCTTGGTTATTGTTATAATAAAGCCTAGACTACACTACATTTATTATAATAACTATTGTAACTTTAAGACAAAACCAATCTCTAGATACTCCCGATGATGACACGGTGCACCAGCGCGCTTTTTTTACGCGTGAAGTTGTCTGTGTGTTAAAGGCTGCTGATAGCTCATTAAAAAGCTTTAGTTGGCGCATTTATTTATTCCACTGAAACTTAACCTGTTCAGCTGACCAGCGTGGGGACACAGCTTGACATAATCCATTACACTATTATGTGATTTAGGCTATGATTAAGGATTTTTTTTTTTTTTGAGATCCTCAGACCAAGGTTGAACTGTGTTTTTGCTCGTCTGTTAGTGTAACGAATTGCATTATGTATTTGTAAATATGACATCGACAGAGCTCTTATTGTGAATAAAGGAAGTTTTATCACAGGACTCAAATCAATCATGGAGCACTTTGTGCCAGCTGATCGCTCTTTATCAGTCTGCAGGCGGTTGTGTTACGCAGCAGGGCATTTCCTAAACGACCTGTGCGCCTCTATGTGGTTCACCTATCTGCTGGTCTACCTCCACTCCGTGCTCGGCTTCCGGAGCACCTATGCAGGTGTGCTGCTGCTGATTGGTCAGATAGCGGACGGAGTCTGCACGCCGCTGGTCGGATATGAACCTGACAGAATAGCGTGCTTTGACGGCAAGAAAAAATCCTGGCACCTATTGGGTAAGTATGAGAAACGAATTGGATTTAAGTACAAGTAGATTATATCCAGCTAAATGCTCTTAAAGTAGGCCTGTATCCTAAAAAAGAGGGAGGCCTATAGTAAAACAGAGATGAAAGTATTCCGGTCTTTTACTAAACCAAAAAGGCCTACTCTAAGTTAAAGTCCTGCATTCAAAACTTTACTCAAGTTAAGCTTTGATTTATATTTTGTATTAGCAACCTAAATCTTCAAAGTAATTAAAGCTATCAACTAACGGTAGTGTAGTAAAAATTGGAATATATACCTTTTTAAAAAGTGAGGTGGAAAAAGTACAAGTACAGCCAAATTGTACTAAGGTACTATACTTGAGTAAATGTAGCAGTTACATTCCACCACTGCTTATTCAGAATGCCCCCTTGATTACTACTGGATTATTATTATCATTGGTGCACCATTAATGTGTAAGCAGCATTTAATATAGCCTTATAGCTGCTTAAAGTGGAGCTAATTTTTATATAGCTTAGTGTTACTATTTTCAATTCAAATATTAGTTGACAATATAAGTACCTGTATCTAAAATGTATTACAGTTAATTATCCTTAATTGTATAGTGAAGTAGAGCATAAAGTGGATAACTTAAAGGAACACACCACCTTTTGTTGAAATAGGGCTGATCACGGTCTCCTAGCTGTGTATAAGTGGGCCAGTGCATTGTTATAGTCTGGTGCAACACCGGCAGCTAGTTAGCTTAGCCTAGTGGAATCCTCTGTTTCCAGTTAGCATGTTGTGAATAAAAGTAAGCCAAAAAAAACAACAACTAATTACTTTGTCTGCCCTGCGTATTCACAATGAGTACAAATAGATATGCATATTCACATTAGACAATTTCCTAGGCAGATGTTGACTTGGGACAGTGCGTCAGATGTGTTTCCACCCAATATAATCCCAATCAACATCTGCCTATAGGAATCTTAATCTGCATAGTTATTTGTACTCAGTGTGGATATGGAGGCCACAAGAAGTAATTCGATTTTTGTTTTTTTTGTTGACACACTTTTACTCACAACATGCTAACCGGCAACATAAGATTTAATTCATTATGCTAAGCTAACAAGCGTTGCCGCTTCCGGTGTTGCACCGGACCAAAATGATGAATGCACTGAGACAAAAAAAAATGCTTTGGCCCACCTATCTACAGCTAGTAAAGCGTGATAAGCCCTATTTCAACTTATGGTGGCGTGTTCCTTTAAGAGAAGTGGCCTAGTCTATCAAACAAAATTGTAGCCTACTTAAGTAAAAGTGCTTAGTTACTTCTGACCAGTGGTGGAAGAAGTATTCACATCCTTTACTTAAGGAAAAGTACTAATTCCACACTTTACAAAATACTGTTACAAGTTTTTAGTTCGGCTTGCTCCTGTTTTGAATGACGACGTTTCTGTCAATTTAGGGGCGGTTGGGTAGGTGGGGGCTGAGAGGTTGGGGGGGGAATTGTGTTATATGTGTATATCTGTGTGTGTGTGTGGGGGGGGGGATTGTGTAAAGCACTTTGTGCTACATTATATATGCATGAAAAAGCGCTATATAAATAAAGTCTAATTAATTAATAAAAGTCCTGCATTGAATATGTTACTTAAGTAAAAGTAGGCCTGTATTATCAGGAAATGTATCCTACTTAAAGTATTAAAAGTAAAAGTACTCAATGCAGAAAAATCCTGTCATTTAAGAAACTGGAAACGATTAATCCACTTAGTGTTTAATCCTCTAAACATTTCAGCACCCTTTGTATTTTATGAACTACATGTGTTTTGTGTGCAAAAATCTTAATTTGTAAAGTCACTAGTAACTGAAACTGTCAGATTAATGTAGTGGAGTAAAAAACACAACATTTCTGGAATGAAGTGGATTAGAAGTGGAAAGCGGCATTAAGAGAAAAACAAGTAAAGTACCTCAAATTTTTACAGTATTAAGTACAGTACTTGTGAATTTACTTCTTTACGTTCCACCACTGCTTTCGACCACTGATCTTATACACAGAAAGGTCCCACAGCCAAAGAAATGTTTTAGTGACACCATAATAATAATAATTCTTATTATTATAATTGGCGTACTTATTTTGTTTATTTTTTTCACTTCAAATAGTAGCTGAGCCTGCCAGTGGCAAAATGAGCCCTTTTCTGAACTTTTGCCCTTGCCGACTGCAGCAATTTTGTTTAATACTGGACCAATTTCAAAGATTGTTATTCCCATCAATGACTTAGACACAAATACATAGATAAATAGGGTTGAAATGGAAACTCATATTTGTTGCATGATTAATACACAGTGATTAGAAAGAAAAGTTATAATGAAATGTATTTATTCGTTGTCAGATTACCTATTTGGTCGGCCTGTTGTTGGTGCTGGGCTTCGCCACCTGGGTGTTTGTGGACAAGAGCATGGGAGCTGAGAGGATCTATGGAGCAGCCGTGCTGCTGGGAGCTGGTTCAGCCACGATCCTGGTCATGTCTCTGCCTATGACGGCCAAACACATCGGGGAGCAGACGGTAGGTGGAGGAAAATAACCTACAACAGTTTATAGCTTGTAGGAGAGATGTTGCATTAAGTAGCCTAATTAAAGAAGATAAGTCTGTTTTTTTGATACAAGTTTTAGGGTGATTCTAGGCCTTACTGACAGAGTTACAGAGGTAATGTAGGTTTTTTTTGTCATCCAAGTCTTACATCTGTAAAATGACAAAAATACATGGCTGTAAACACATCTTGGTGAGCCAGAGCCACTTGTCTCAGCATACTACAGAAGACATTTGAAGTCACAGGGCCCAACAATTGATTTTATATGAATTCTTTTCTACAAGTATGTCTGTGCGTATTTCCATTTGGAAAGTGCAAAGCAAAAGACCAAATACACAAACACACACAAATCAGTCACACACCAACTTGAAATAACTATTTACATAAATATATAGAAATAAGTAATTAATCGGTAATTATAACACTCCCTGTTTATGATAAAACACAGAGACAACACAGCACAGGATGTGAATTCCAATGCATCTGCATTTGAATCGTCTCCTTATTGGCTAAAAAGGTAGGAGGGTCTCGTAAGACGGACTTGTAACTGGTTCAAGCAACTGTCGATCAAACGCCATGTGGAAAAGCCCAGAAAAATAGTGTTTGTCTTTTTTTTGTAGTTCGGTCTCATAACTTAAAGATAGTGAAGCAAACCGCTAGTTTTAGATAAAATGGCTTGGATATTACATTTCCTTGGACTCTTGGTAAGTTATGAAAAAAAAAGTTTTTGGGGACAATATCACAGATAGACTTAGACTTAGACTTCTCTTTATTGATCCTTTGGGATGACTCCCGCAGGAAATTGAAAGTTCCAGCAGCAGTTTTAGCAAGAAAAAAAGAAATAAAAAATAGATAAAAAGACAGTATAAAGACAACAAAATAACAATAAAAATAATAACAACAATAAGAACATTCGTCAAATAAACAAAGAAAAGATGTGGATAAAGGGAGAATGAAAAGATATGAATGCAAACACAACCCTCAACACTAGCTGCACCTTCTTTGTCAGTGTCATGGCAACTTTATTACAGTTGTATGACTGCTATAAGTCATCTTATGCTTTGTATTATTTGAATCATAAGATGCTAAGCTTTTGACTGTATATAACAAAGTTTTTGAGTGGAGGTAAAGGTTCTCAGCGATGAAGTGTGCCGTTCATGGTATAATGTTCCTTACCAGGTTAAAAGAAAGTACGTTAGTTTCACTTTTTGGTCATTGTTCAAGACAAAGCTGTCAATAAATGGGAGGGTTATCACAGCACATCACATTTACTGCTGTCACATCACACACTGTCTGAAAAGAAATGAATGAAAATGCCAGATAAATGCTCACAGAGTCTACTGTGGATCTTATTCACAAAGACGAATGCTGTGAAGAACTGTGTAGGTTTTTAGATGGATTTCATTCCTTTGTGCTTTGCTGCAGTGGCTATACTTATCTTTGATCTCTGTCTTTTTTGGCAGCAAAGTGGAGCCTTTGTTTATGGATCGATGAGCCTCACTGACAAGTTTGCTAATGGTGCGGGGGTCGTCCTCATCCGGAGCATGCGACCATGCAGGTGAGTCTCGCTATGTGACTGACACCCTGCTGCTGAAGCAGTCCTTCCACTGGCACTCCATTAAAATGAAAGTTTGGAGAAAGCTGTCAGAAAAGACATTGGCATTCCCCACTGATCAACCACAAAACACTGTCTGTTTTCACTTTTCTCTCTGGCCAGATGAGTTGAGTACTGGGTAACACTGTAGTTTATTTTCAATTCCATGTACACCGCCCAGCTGCCTGAAACACTCACCAGAGCACTACATTTGGATTTATCCACTGTTAAAAATAGTCCTCTGTTCACTCCTGCTTGAGTCATTTTTCTAAAAACAAATACAGTGCCCAGGTGTTATAGGAGTCTTTAGACTGAGGAAAAAATTGACAATATATATCTTACTTCAGTTGAACCAGTGCACTTCAATAGAAGTGTGGTAGTGACTTATGATTGGTTTAAGTAGATTCATGCAATTTGCTGCCAGTACAATATAAAATAACACCAGCCTTATTCTTTAACTTATGACTATGTGTATTTTTTTTTTTCAAAAATGAATTCACTAAATGGAGGGTTTAGTTTTTACTTCAAGATGTGAAAGGATTAATGTTGACCTTTCCCTTCTCAACAACCACAACTTTGCTGCTTTTCACCCACAGTTCAACAAAGGCTACTCTTACTCTAATTTTCTTTTCCTGCCTCTCTAACAGCACAGATGACTGCTGCCCAGACTGTGTTTGGTTTTATCGTGATGTCATGGCGATGGTAACCGGGGGCGTGGGTGTGACTGCAGCACTTTGCCTGTTCACTCTTCTAATCTGTCCAATCAGGATAGGGAGAGGTTAGGATTCAAAGTCTGCACTACACTCATACATTTGCGCACACATTAAAAAAAACTTGTGTCATAGATTAATAACCTGCAGTGTTTTGTTAGAGGCAGGTGCGTTCTGTTTCAACCCCCAATTACTATTTCAGCTGGATACATTGTATTGTAATTGCACATTTGTATTCAAGATTTATGAGGATTAAGCTTTCCTAAAGAATCTTTCAAAAATATTTGGACTTAATGTGATTCTTTTTTCTAAATGTTTTGAAAGGAAAGCCTTTGTTGTTGGACGAGGGAAATGGTGCAGAAGATAAAGCCATGCTGCCACTTAGTGTATGAATCTGTAACTGTACTGCTTTCCTGTTGCTTTTTAAAACTGACAATTATATTAAAAGCTCTACATCACAAGTTTGTGACTGACAACTATCTTTAAAGCTTTACTGCGTAACATTTTGAAATGAATGCAATCAGTTACATTCAAGCCATTGCCAACTGAGTTGCTACAAAGCTAATTAAATTTCAGCTCCACACAACTCTCTCTGGATTTCTCAGTATGGCTATGTTCAGAAACTACTGTCGTCTTGCAACTTTCACACGCAGAAACTCAAGTGAAGATAGTTACCTCTTCTGAAGAGTCCATCATGTTTTGTTAAATCATACGTGTCCTTCTTGGCTACTAGCAACTGTGTGGAGGAGGTGTGTGATCACCAAAGGCTTGTATTTTGTGGATGCGGCAACAGTTTTATTGTCATTACTTAGAATTCCTCGCAGGGGGAGACAGCAAATACGCACTATAGCTTTAAATTAATTCAGATTTCTAGAAGAAATGCAGAAATTGAAATCACAGTCACACAAAATCAAAAATACAAAATATATTGTATTTCATATGGATATCTAATAGTCTAAGTCGAGGGCAACTGATGATAGATAGATAGATAGATAGATAGATAGATAGATAGATAGATAGATAGATAGATAGATATACAGTATACCATGACCTGGCTGACTCACAAACATTAATATTGATGTCCATGAGCCACATGCTTGCAATATAACAGAATCTGTCCTTGTTTGTGAGACTGTAAGCATGAGGGGTAATACCTTTCTGACAGTTATTGCTTGTACTATTTTTTTATTTTCAACATGTTCAAAATAAACTTATTCAAAACAAAAAGAGCATATGTACTATAGGAGAAAAATAACCAAACTTTGATAAATTGGGGAAAGTAAATCTCGTAAAAGTACACACATTCTGTATCTGTTGGGACCGAGGGGAAAACTGCACAGCTGGGACAGGTAAGACTGGCGAACGTCTTGCACATGCGCATGACCGATCGTGCAGGCAGCATCGGGTCCTGACACAGTCCCTCAAGGAGCAATGAGAACAATGGGCCAAGGATCCCAAAACTCTTTAATCAGTAAGATAAACACTTCTGTGATTTAAATATTTCCTGTAGTGGAAATTGTTTTACAAATCTTTTTTTTTAAAATACATTTCAGCTGGTTCAACCATCATTTGTGAGTCTGACTGAGCCTGTTTTCTCTTGAAGGGTATTTGTACTGAATTCCCACTACTCCCACTAGGTGGCAGTATTAGTTAGATAAATGGACCTACTTAACAAAGTTTGTTCACTGCTGGCTAAAAGTTAGCAATCGAACACAACAAAGGCTGTCACTTGAATGGTGTTTTGAGCTAACGTTAGCAATAAGACAATCATAGATAGCTAAAAGGTTTTTGAAAGGATTGCTGGCTACACGCTAGCTATCAAACACAACAATGAATCAACAGCCAGATGTTTGTGTCTGTCCTCAAAACTCAAACTCACTCAGCTCACTGCACTGAAAAAAGCCTATCACTCAAAAATTCTACACCCGCCCATTTGAGAGGTTTGTGTCAGAGGTCTTAAAGACTTACGCAGTGCAAACGATAGTGTGATTGCAAAGCTGACATAGAGAACAAAAAACCTTGATCTTTAAGAAAGAAGCAGAGGGAACTGGAACCAATTGCACAAATTTGTAAGCCTTGTAAAACTTGATTGCGAGTTATAAGGCTTACTTTTGAGATGACAATTCCTTTAATAAATTATTTTGTTTGATATTTAAGACAGGTTTTTAGATTATTTTGGGACAAATCTAATTCCATAGCTAAAAACAGATATCTAATTGTGAATAAAGGAAGTTTTATCACAAAAGTAAAATCAATCATGGAGCAGTTTGCGCCTGCTGCTCGCTCTTTATCAGTCTGCAGGCGGTTGTGTTATGCAGTGGGACATTTCCTAAACGACCTGTGCGCCTGTATGTGGTTCACCTATCTGCTGGTCTACCTCCACTCATTGCTCGGCTTCCAGAGCACCTATGCAGGTGTGCTGCTGCTGATTGGTCAGATAACGGACGGAGTCTGGACTCCTATAGTTAGATATATCTGACAGAATACCATGCATCTACGGCAAGTGAAAATCTCGACACCTGTTGATAAGTATATGGTGTCCAAAAAAAAAAAAAGTGATGTAGGACCCAAGGAGGTAAGCGGGCATTTTGTCCTCAAGGTTTTCTTAATCTGCACAAAAAATGCATAAAAATCAATGTTGTTGCTAATTATTGACACATCCCAAGGTAACACTTTATAATAACCATCATTAATCGAAAGTAAATTGGAAGTTAATGAATATTTAGTTAATTTTCATGTAACTGTCAGCATACAGTCATTTGACTGTTAATAAACAATTCAATTATTTTTTAATAATTTTAACTAAGTAGTGCTATTAGTAGTGCTTTATTAGTTGTGTTGTAAATTAAAAGTTTATTGTTACACACATTATATCCCTCATATACTATATTAGGTTTGGTTGATGATTAAAAAAGGTTTGTAAGCCTTTAAGAAACCATGTGGCAACCATCTATAAACATTACATGTTGCTAACCGGGACGTTGTAGAGCGCCCTCTGGTGGACAAACTATACAACGCCAACACTCAACATGGTTGAACGTCCGTTTTTTTTCTTTTTCTTTACGTTTGTCGCGTGTATATTTTTCTCCCAGTTCTTTAAAAAAAAACAGTTCCTAACCTTTTTTGCGTCTGACCCCTTAATTTAAAACAATCCCTCCTTGAGACCTCATCACAGGTTGCATTAATTGTGGGGGTCCCCCAACCCTTTACTTCTCAAAGACCACAACCTTGCTGCTTTTTCCCACAGTTTAACAAAAGCTACACTTATTTTCTTTTCCTGCCTCTCTAACAGCACAGATGACTGCTGCCCAGATTGTGTTTGGTTTTGTCGTGACGTCATGGCGATGGTAACCGGGGCCGTGGTCTTGGCTGCAGCACTTTGCCTGTTCACTCTTCTAATCTGTCCCATCAGGATAGGGAGAGGTTAGGGTTCAAAGTCTGCACTACACATGCCATGCTGCCACCTAGTGTATGAATCTGTAACTACTTTGCTTTCCCATAGGACAGGGGTCTTCAACATTTTTTAGACCAAGGACTCCTCAGCCTTAACCCCTGAACTAAAGCCTGATGTCTCTGGCATCACGCAGAAGGGATTTTCTTGGCGGTCTTTATTGCATATTATTTATGTATTTGCAGGTGTTGTGTGTATGAATCTGAGTTGATATTCTGTGTTTTTGGTCTGTTTGTTTCTGTTTAGTTTTTATTTATTCATTTATTTTTTTTTTAATAGTTTTTTGTTTGTTTTTTTCTCCTGTGTATCCATTTTCTATTTGTGGTAAAAGTGAAAACTAATAAATATATTGCAAATGCGATCCAATTTCAGCCTCGACTTTCTACTGTGATTAAAGCCAAATGTTTTCATTGACCTGGCAGCAATTGTGGCGCTGATCCAAGGATTGAACTAGGTGAACTTAAATCACATAGGTCAGTTTTTCTCTATGTGAAATTAATCAAAACGTCTGCACCAGCTTGATTTCAATGACCTTAGACCCCAATATGATGAAGTTCTGACAACAACAAACAGGTTTCTCATCGACTCTGACTTTAGAGCTGTCTAAAGATTTGTTTATGAAGGGAAACCCACATAAAAACCCTTTACTTCTGATAGTGTATAAACTTCATTGCAAGTAAAAGTCCTGCATTGAAAATGTTACTTAAGTAAAAGTATAAGTAATCAATGCAAAGAAATTGCCTCTATGACTGTTGTAGCCTACTGTTGTTTTTGATATCAGTGAATTATTATTACTCATGCATTAATGTAAAAGCAGTATTTGACAGATTTTTTTTTTACTGCAGCTGGTTGAGGCAGAGCTAATTTATAACTATTTCGTGCAGGACTGCAACTAATGATTATTTGCATTATGGATTAACCTGCTGCTTATTGCGCTCTGCTCCATTAATAAATGTATTGTTTGGTTTAAAAAAATGAAATGCCCATCACAATTAGGCCATCCAAAGTAACACCTTCTCAATGCTTGCACAAAACGGCCTGGTTCCCAGTTCATTTTCTGTCAATCAACTGATAGTTTCAGCTGTGGCCTACTTTTATAAACGTTTGGGTAGGCCTACTTTAATTTATAATTAAACATCATATTTTATAAACTCTTCATATGTTTGTATGCAAAAATATCGATCAGTAAAGCAACAAGTAACTAAAGTTGTGAAATAAATGCGGAGAAGAAGTATAAGTAGGCCACCTCAGATTTGTACAGTATGCTACTTAGTGAATAGGAGTCCTATTCACTAAGTAACCTACTCTACTGTACTGTACTTCCTATTATAGGACTACATTCCACCACTGATTTTAGCTAGAAATGACTAAACTGCTGTTCAAGAACTATATTGTTTGGCGGAAGAATATGAGGACGATGATGATATTACTACGCATTATTAATAATTTAGTTACTGAAATTTTAGGGTCGATTAAATTAAAAAAGGGTCTTTCTGCTGTCTCTGTCCCGTGTGGTCACTGTTAGCCGCAGAAAGCCCGACCTCTGGCGGTTGAAATCCGGTAGAGCAGCGGTGCCGTGCGGTGGGCTTCATCACCGCGGACAGGCGGGACAAAGCACTTGTTCAGAGGCTGTTCGTCGAAGGAAACCGTTGTCGCAGTCTTCGTGTGGGTCAGCAGCTTAAAGCGGAGTCGCTACTTTTAAAGATAGCCTCAAATGAAGAGGTTCACTTTAATATTAATTCATCTCGGAGACAGGCTGGTTTTCTGACGGATACATTATTTAGCTCTTTACTTTCAGAAGGGGAGTTTTGACAGGAAACAGGGATTGGCTAGAAGTTCCTATTCCCCTTAAGCGTTCCACAGGTAAGGCACCATGAAGTTAAACAGGTGATTTTGATCGCAGTATGTAGACTTATTCTATGAGACTAAACTTGCAGTAATGTGTTTTTATCAAGTTGTTCAAAGTTGCTGCCGTTTAAAATATACCACAATAAGCATACCACAGTGTAAAAGCAGTGTTGGCATAGGTTACTCAATGTGCCAAAAGTAATCATATGCAGAATGTCCCGTTACAGAATAACAGGCCTATCGGTGCATTGGTGACGCATTGAGCGTCACTAATATTACAGCTGGTAAAGTTGTACCTAATTGCTACTAGTTTTCAGCAACTTAATTTATAATCATGCATAATAATGTTTTAGTTGAACTATGTTTTTTATTTATACTATCTGAAGAATTGCCAGATGAAGTTCGTCGAGTAATAAGTACAATATAGGCTTCCAAAATATTGTGGAGAAGAAATATAAGTAGCATAAAATGGAAATATTCATTCAAAGTACAAGTACCTTAAATTGCACTACATTCCCCCAATGACATTAGCCACAACCAAAAACAAATCACAGTAGGTTCACAATCTGCAATCTGTTTATTTGAATGTTTTCTGATTATGTTCAATGTCTTTTATATCTTTAATTTATTTTAAACACTAGGGCGGTCCTTGGCTAAAGAAAGCCTTTTTTTTTAAAGTTGACTTACACTCATATGATTTTGTCTACTAGTTGATTGAATCAACAGATCTGAAAAATCCAAAGCACCACTTTAAATCTTATTTTTACCACAGATGTGCTGATTATGTGTCTTCCATATACTATTCATCATACAGCATTAAAAGGATATTAATGCAGTTTAAGATTTTTTTTTTTGTTTGTTATGTAAACAAGTAAATTACTTAAATGTCCCATGACGTGGTGCTTTTTGGATGCTTTTATATAGACCTTAGTGTTCCCCTAATACCATATCTGAAGTCTCTTTACCAAAATTCAGCCTTGGTGCAGAATTACAGCCAATAGAGACACTTCCACAATGAGCTTTCCTTAGGACGTGCCATTTCTGAGTCTGTAGCTTTTGAGGAGGGGGAGGGGGGGGGGGGGGGGCAAGGTAAGGTGGAAGATGGTGGTGTGGCCTTGACCAACTGCCACTTTGCTCATTTGAAAGCCATGATGTCTCTCTCTCATGGGTGGGCCAAATTCTCTGGGCGGGCAGAGCAGAGAAAGGGGAGGTAACCTTGCCCCTTATGATCTCATAAGGGGCAAGATTCCATATCGGCCCTTATGAGTTTTGATTTTCTCAAAGGCAGAGCAGAATACCCAGGGCTTGGTTTACACCTATCGACATTTATAGCCACTGGGGGAACTTATATTAATGTTTAAAAAAAAACAACCATAAAATGAAATTTTCATACAATGGGACCTTTAATAATTGCACTCAGATACCAGTTTACACATGAATAGGTGGCCTACACACAGCTATGACTGCAGTCCAATACATGTCATTTAGCTGATGCTTTTATCCTAAGCGACTTAGCGATGTATTCAAATGGGTTAAGTATCTTGCTCAGGGACACATTGGTTGATGTATCGCAGTGGGAATTGAACCAATATCTCCCACACCAAAGGCATATGTCAAAGCCACTGTGCCATCACCAACCGTACAGCAGCACCAATACAGAAGCCCTGCAATAAATCCTACCTTCATAAGGGGTGGAATTCAACTTTATTGTCTCCCTGAGTGGAAAGGTGTCTTTAGCTTACCATATCATAAAAAATGCAACACAACAGCATCCAACATATAACAAGTACCATTGAGTATTAAACACAGTTAGATAATATGCATACAATATTGAAGAAAAAAAACATTAAATACTGAGGAGCAAATGTTTTGTTTGTTTTGTTTGATTCAACATTCACTCTACCTTCATTGGTATAACTGGGGTAGACAATATTAAAACCCCTTCAATATAACACAATACACTTCAACAACACCACAGTCTCTAAAATAACAAGTTGATCAACATCTCTCTAAAACGGTTTTTGTTTGAATATACATTAGTTTAAGACAGGTGTTCCTAAAACCTCTGCACAACATGTTTTTCCACAAGTTTTACTGAGTATTGTTTATGGCCCACAAGACTTTTCAGTGGGGTGTTTTTGGGCAGGAAGCCGGACTGCTGTGAGTTTCCCAGTGGGTCCCAGCCTACATCGGGCAGGGGCCTAATGGTTTTTGACAGATGTGAGACATGTGACTGTATGACTAGAATTCCATTATCAGCAGCAGATGATAAAGTCTCTGTGTTGTAGAGGAGCTCAGGCTGCTGCTGGTGGGTGTCTGACCTGACCTGTGACTTTGGTCCAAACGCTGTGCCTTATGCTCAGCATGAAAATGAGATTTGTGTGCCAGTTTTAGACAAACAACATTGCATTACTACTGCCACTACAATCACTACTGCTACTACTACTGCTGATATTGGTTAGTATTGATATTGTTTATTAAAGATCCTCATTAATCATAACCTGGTACTCCTACTATAGCTGCCATGTTGCTGCTGCTACAGCAAGTGCTTTGTTATCAGGAAATAGGCTGTTAAATAACTTAAAGACTTTCCCTTAATGCAAAGCAGATGTCCCAAATAAGATATTGTGGTTTTGTGGGGCTTAACAATCAGTGTGCAAGACACAATCACATCTTTCTTATCCAGGTACTGAATCTGCAGCTGCATTATCAATTGATCTGCCAATATTTGTTTTAATAATTGATTCATTTTTTGATCAAAACAATGTAGTGGAAAAGGCCCAATAGCCAAAGTTAATGTCACCATATGTTTCGTTTTGTCAGACTAAAGGTCAAAACCCATAGATATTCCGTTTACAATGACGTTAAAAAAACGAACAAGCAGCAAATTCTTACGTTTAAGAAGCTAAAACCATCAAATGTTTGGAATTTTTGCTTGCCAGAATGATTTAAACCATGAATCATTGCAGCTCTAGCTAAGTCCAAAAACCTGTACTTGTGATTTCTGCCTCCCAAAGATTCACACTAATTTCAAACTCTCCCTGTAGAAAATTCCTACTTTATTACATTAAGGAAAGTACAACAATTTCAGCTCAAAGAGTTTAAGATTCCGATTTCAAGATTTTAAAGCCCTTGATTTCTCTCTGTACCTGACACAAGGACAGTTTGGGCTTAAAAAGTTCTAGGCCTACTTTTCCTACTGTTCAAAGGTAGAGAAGGGAATTAATGTTGTTGTTAGCCCTTGGGAGGTATAATTTACAGTTGTTTGGTCCTCAGTGTAATTTCAATGCTTGGAAAGGACATTAACCTCAGATTATTTCCTGCTAGTTATCAATAAAATCAAAGATGGTTTGTTTAGAACCGAGATGCCCCATCTCAGAGTAATTTCCTGTATCTGTGTCATGTTAGTTTCACCACTGCCAAGTCTCTCTAGAAGACTAGCGCCAGGACCTGGGTCTATAGATTCCAAAGGGAGAAGTGGAGGTGAACACAGATTATGACCAATGCTTTGCCCCGTTGTCACCAAAGATAACATTGAACACATTTTTCTTCACAAGCCACGTATCTCCCGAACATTATGACACTGACATGGCGTGTTTTAGATGGACAAATCAGGAGAGTTCTAACTTTGTTCTAGACCTTTCTGTCTCAGGAACAATCTCTCACGAGATCTGGAAACAGATATGCTAACGTCAACTAACGTTAGCGAACACCCTAACAAAATGGATTTTCATTGTACTAAAAATATTGCTTTTAGCTGTGTAAATATGTAATGTTAGCAAAAGAAAATATGAATAAGTTACGCAAATGTATCCTCATAAATCCCCCAAACATTTACTACACTTTCAAACCACGCCATGCCCATTTAAGAGACAAGAAGTGTGTCCCAAAAATCTTTGATATAATCAAACCCTAAATCAAACGCTGGCAGTAGAAATTGAACTAAGAGGCACTGGCTTAGGAGACGGGCTGTTGATCAACAATAGAGGACACCTGACACCTCTGTACACAACATCCACCTGTCCACCCCTCTTTCTCCTGCCTCACTCCCCTCAGGAGCAGCACAGAGGAGCCCTTGTGTGATCCTCCCTGGACAGTGCCCCACTTTTTGTTACTTTTTTTTTTACCCTAACTCCATGGCAACACTGTTCCCGTGACGAGCAGCCTTGACTTTTGCCCCTCCTGCTCACAAAACAAAGGCAAGAAGTTATGGAGAGAGGAGAGCTGGGGGATAGGGGGGATTGTGAGGGGATGGAGGAATGAAGGAGGGAATAATGGGAAGGTGTCTGGGATGGAGGCTCTGAGGCGAGACCTCTTCTGCCGTGTGTGTGCCAGAGTCCCATAAAGAGAGGAGAGTTATTACCGGGGACTGGAGACTGCGGGCAGTGCCAGGGACTGTATCTCTGTCCATCCGTCTGTCTGTATGTCTATGTTTCTGAATGGCCGGTAGCTCCCTCACAATCCCACTGAGGTGACTGAACAGTAGCATGACGTAGATGGAAGAAATTTTTGTTGTTGCTGTTAAAATCAGTAACGTAATAACACTGGAAGACCGAGCTTAGAAAAGCAGAGCACATTGCAAATATCCCTTGATAATAAATTAGGCTAAATAGAGAAAATTAATATTTTCATTAACAATTAAGTTGTTGATTGTTTTCTCACTAAATCGAATAACTGTTTTGTCTCTAAAATGTAAGTAAATAGTAAAACAAAATGGCCATCCCAATTTCCCAGAGCTAAGTGATTAATATACAAACTGATATTTAAATCACATGGTTTGTTCAACTAACACTTCTAACGTTGAGATATTTTCAGTTTACTATCATACATGACAAAAAAGAACATATCCATGTTTTTTTTTTTTTCTTGAAAACTCCATATCTTTGGGTTTCGGACTGTTGATCTGACAAAACAAGTCATTTTAAGACTTGGCCTTGGGCTTTGGGATCATGTGCTGGACATTTTCCACTACTTTATGACATTTTACAGACAAAACAATTAAACAGTTAATGAAAAAATAATGATGAATCAATAACACAACACCTTGAAATAATTAATAATGTCTCCTATGTGGTGTATTAACAGATGATATTGAGCATTGTGTTGGAAAATAAGTAAAAGAGGCATTAATATTCTAATTCTTTTTTGTCCTCTACAGTGACTTTGCTCTGCGTTTCACTCTCATGTAGGCAGCCCCCTCCCTGTTGAGCTCCATGTAGAAGAATGGGCATTGTTAAGTTGTATACGCTTTGGCCTTGGATATGTCTCTGTAAGATTTGTAACCAGAAAGAAAACAAAAATGTAGCAGGCGTGATGTGAAATGTTTGAAGTCTGGCTGGCCATTGTGGGGGCTGGAGAGAGACTCCTACAGCCTGTGAAGAGGCAAAAAGGAAAGTATTGTTGTTTGGCTGCGCTCCCCGCCCTGGTACCGACATCCCCACACTGATTCTGACTTTGCTGGCTAAGAGACCTCAAAGCTAAAGGTCATTCCTCTAATAATTCTATTTTCTGTTAGGAAAGCAGGTCTGATCTAGTTATAAAATGACAAGTGATAAAAAATTGTGCTCTGCTTTCTGTAAAACTAATTTACTCAACCTGAAAGAACAAATTGCAGAAATAATCCTGACTTGTGCCCTCACTAATCACACCCTCTGGAAATGGTAAAACATTTACACTGTTTTGTTACTAACTTCATTACGAAAGACAGTCACGCCTAACTTTCCCTTATCTCCATGTTGTATTACTCATATAAGTGCTGTTGAAAAACAGAGTCGGACAACTCTTCCTAGCTTTGTGCAGTACACTTTGCTCTCTCTATCCACAAACTTTTTTTTTCAATTTTGTTCACAGTACGGGATATCTTTGAGCGATGTTTGACAAGCAGCACTACGAGAGTCCACCTGTTTACACTCCTCCTTTCCGCTCGCCATCCAACAACGGCTTTGGTCCTCCAGGCAGCTTCAATGCCCCTCAGAGCGGTTACAACGCATACCCACCTCCGCCGGGGTCTTACTACATTGAGGACAAACCTCAACACTTCTACAAATGGCTGTCACCTCCAGGGATCATCAAGGCCATGATGGCTACAGTGATCGTGTTGTGTGTGGCAATATTTGCTTGCGTGGCCTCCACTCTCATGTGGGACATGCAATATGGAATGGGAATGGGAATGGGAATGGGAATGGGCTACGGCAGTGGATTTGGTGGCGGCAGCTATGGCTCGGGATACGGTGGTTATGGAGGTTATGGAGGAGGCTACGGAGGAGGCTATGGAAATGGCTATGGCTCCTACCTTTCACCTTACTCAGCCAAAACCACCATGATTGCCATGGCAGCCATTAACTTCATAGGGGCACTGGCCTTCTTCATCACAAGTTTCTCTAAATCCAACACTGTCCGTGGGAGAAAGTTTTTTCTGGCCCTCATGATAGCCAGCATTATCATGGCAATCCTGCAGGTAAGACTCACAGACATTTTATGGCCACCTTATGTTGTAAATAATAAGGTAATAATGTAAATTAATAATGATCACGTCATTGTATTTTCCAGGGCATCATAAACATTGTCTACATTGTCGGGGTGAACCCCATGTCCCAGGGTACCTCCAGTATGATGTACAATCCAATGCTTATGATGTGCCAGAACCTCTACCAGACCAGCTACTCTCAGATGGGAGGAGTGGGAGGCTTCCCCATGTACAACCAGTATCTCTACCATTACTGCTTTGTGGACCCACAGGAGGTGTGTATATATCAAGAGCTGAGGCAGTGTTTGGTGTGACTCTCTTCAGGATCAAGTAGTGGATTGAATAGTCTGACAATGGCCTCATTTGACTATTTATAACATGATTTTAAATTGATTAGACTATTCTAACAGTAATACTTTATGTCGAAGGTATAAGTTGGATGAACAGTGAAGGCAACAACATTTTTTTAAACTTCACTGCAACATGTAAAAGACTACAAATTAATTAATTAAGGCTGCAAGTAACAATTTCATCAATTTCTCTGTTGATATAAACAATTCATTAACAACAGCCCAAAACCAAAATATATTCAGCTGTAACTAGGTAATGTTAAGCTGTTTTTATTAGATGACTTAGTAATTCATTATCAGAATTGTTGATGATTTGTGCTTAAGCACTAAAATTAATGTAGTTAAAATGCTTTGGGTTTCTGTTTTTATGAAACATTGCTCTAAAAAATGTGGGAAGTGTGAGATGAATCTGGACTCAAAAAGCATATTTTAGTCTCCCATGATATCAGTCCTGCACTGTTTTGTTATCTGTTATCATAAAGTATTTGTCACATTTTTGGGTACATGAAGACACAAATTGTGATATGTATTTCTCCAAATGATGTCACACCTGTATTTGTGTTCTTTTTGTACCATAAAAAACAGCTTCATTTTACAGTTTATCTCCTTGAGAACTTTCCAGATTTTATTGTCATTTTCTTTCTTTTCTAGGGCGTTGCCATGGTGTGTGGATTCGTGGTTGTCATCGCCTTTGGTGTTGCGGCTTTCTTTGCCCACAAAACAAGAGGGAAGATCTGGCGATACGGGAAACCAAACATCTATTGGGAAGAGCCTCTCGTTGGCGGGAAGGCCTCAGAGGGCAGGGACGTAGAGGAATGGGTAAGAGACAACAGGATGGTAGTCACGATATAAACTGGGTTTACGTGGGATTTACAAAGAATAAACACTTTTTGGACCCAAACTGACCCTGAGTTTGTGCATGCACAGCTTAGAGAGCTTAAATCTAGCCTTAGAATAGTTGATGGAATACGATGTTCATAGGCGATTTGATTAGACGATGAAATGATCAACTATGGCGTTTTCTCCATCTGTCTCCAAATTTGTTATGTGGGAAATTAGTTTCCAACCTTTTTTTACCATGCAAAGTAGGTAAAGAAAGTAGGTTGTCAATGAGGAAGTCATCCTGCTTAGGTAGTCATCAGGTATAGACATAGGTTAGGTTAGATTGTGGTGAAGTGGATGCAGTAAATAGCCCAGCTGCCACTCTCTACACCCCACAGTTTGGATTGTAACTTATTATGCTATTTTTGACACAGTATTAGGAGATGTTGCTCTCTTCACGCTTTCATAGTTTCTCTTTATGGGTTGAAAGTCCAAAAGGAGCATCATATACAGATCTTTATGAGTTTTTAAGATCCTGCAGGGAAACGGTCACACTAGCATAACAGTGTTTCCTCTGACTTAGTCACATTGTTCCGGGTTAGGGCCAACGGCAGTCACTGGTTGTAAGCTCACGGCCTACTACCTGGTTTCACTCTGAGTAATCATTAACCCCCTAAGAAGATAGTAAACAGGCAGGCAGTTTCTAGACTGAAAGCAGACTAGAAACTGCCTGCCCGCCTGCATTGTTAAATGTAAACTTCGCTTTAGTCACATGAGAGTGTTATCTGAGATTTGGGTGGATGATTGACTTGACCTGCAACTTTTCAGATGATGCCCTGTTTAATACAGTGATTAAGAATGAGTTGACATCAAAACTTAAGTTTGAAAATTGAATTTATAGTCACAAACATAACTAATAGGGTAGACATTCTTTGAACTTGGTTTGTAAGCAATTTTATTTTATTGTTTTGTATCTTAAAACTGGGTCTGTAGAATATTTTCTTTCTGTTTCTACATACTGAAATCAGCATCCTCCCTAACACATAGTGTCCACATCCAGTGTTTGTTCAAACATTGTGCAAGAGAGTGTCACGAACACAAATCAATACATGCAGACACATGGTATACGGTACACGCATGCCAATTGCAAGTGAAAGAAATGGAAAAGCTAAGTATCCCTTAGTATGCAAAAAACAAGTATTAAACAAAACTAAATATTGCTAGCTGACCTTAACCCCTTATCTATTGCACTAACACTGACATAAAATACTAAAAGAACACAAACAGACACATTGTCATATTAGATTGTACAGAGCTGTCTTTTTTAAGAGTGGTTGTCATTGCCTAGAACATGACATCATGCACACAGAGGTATACAGGCAGAGCAGAGTCAATTCCACGAGCCTAGTGTGAATCCTATGACTAGCACTAGTGTCTGATAATGGAGCCATGCTCACTGATGTCATCAGACTTATTGTAGGTACAGTAATGGCATGTACAGTGCTACTGCATTTATACATTTTACAATTCTAACACGTTTATGTAAATACTGATGTAAGGAGTAAGAGACTTGTTTTGAATTGTAAAGTTGGGGGGAAGAGCAAATATTTATTAGATGTGATGACTGCTTTTGCAATCAGATCATTATTTATTCAATACTCAGTCTCAAATATTAACACATGTATGTAGGTGGTGGAACGTATTTAACTTGTGCTTTCTGCCTCAATAAACAGTTTCTTAATGTGGTTGAATTGACCTTCTGTCCTTTCGTCATATGTCAAATGATCCAAACGACTAGTACTATTCTCCTTCATTGCTGCGCTACCTGCATACGATATCTGTCCCACAAAGTGAGTCATCAGGCTTGTTTGGCCCCTTTAAACACAAGGTCAGTGATAGTCTAAGGCTGTGGTTGGTTTGAGATTGGACCTATCTCTGTTGCTGAGCATGCTCTGATGACCTCATACACTGGCCTCATTCAGTTTGCCCATGGGGGGGCTGCATTGTGTCTGCTGCATGAGGTCATCAGAGTCGGTTTCTGCAGGGCTGTCTGTGTGCTGGAAACACTGAAGTGCTGCACACATGTAGAGTGAAAGCATCCTGGGTTGGTTTCATAGAAGCAGATTAAACATCCAAATACAGAGGGAATGTGGTTTTATGCTAAAGTACAACATTGTTAGTATAAATAGCATAACAATGTTCAGAAAATAAACAAGTTGGAACAATTGTATGAGGAAATCCATAATAATACATTTCCTTCATGCTTTTCTTCACCGGGTCCAGGACTCAGACATTCTTACTGTGCTTACACGCTGCTCACAGCCCAGCAGCTGCTGTGCTGCACACTGAGAAGGCATTGTTGACATTCTTACATGAAGTGCAATCTTCAAAAAGGATTCTCCTGCAGCTGTAAGTTGCAAGGGCAACTCTCCCCCACCCAGGCACTCCACCCACAATGATTATTGTTTTTTGGGGGCAGGGCCAGGCTGATGCTCCTGCACTGTGAGGAATTTCGGAGCTTGTTCAGTAATCTACCATCAAGTAGGCAGTAAGATGTTATTTTAGGGTTATATCTACAGTATAGTTGTAGTAAATAATCACCTTTAAGCAGGAGTGGTGCTGAAATACAGACAAGTACAGCAAATAGGAATTCCTTCTTGTGCAGGTGCTGTAGATGTATTTTAGAAGAACATAATCCTGCACGTTGCTGCACACAGTTTTAATGTTTTTTTTCAGAAATATGCACTGTCAAAAGTAACATCACCCGAGCCATTGTCAGTGCTATTTTGTGTACAAAGGCAGATACTGTGTGCCTGCTTAATTTAAAACCTGCATACCTGCGTACTTGCTTATACAATTAATTGTTTTAGTTTTAGTCTCCTTTTTGTTGTGTTTTTAGTGGCTGCACATCCTCTTTGTGTTGCTAGATTTGAAAAACAATCAAAAGGGGTTCTTATTTAACTTTAAACCAGTTAGCCTTCCAGTTAGCAGAGACTTAACTGTAGAGTTTGTCTAAAAGGCATCTAATGATTGATACATTTGCTGACCCAGTGGAAGTGGGAAAAACAGTGACCACCCCTGAGGCCTTAATTTTTGTGAGGAATTCCCTCATGCAGGCTGTCTGAGCTCACAGGAAGGAGTTGAAAATACAGATTAAGGAACACTCATTTACACGTCAGATCTTTTGTTTGAAGAAAGAAAGGAGGAGCACATCCGTTCCAAATGTTCATGCAGACATAAAACAATAGAAAGAATTGAAAGCAAAGCTGGAATTATTGTCAGATATTTTCTGTATATACATTATATCCATATTCTTATCTTTTTAGGTTATAAGGCTATCATAAACAGACTTAAAATATGTGAAAACTAGAGCCAACACTGTAAACAAGAGACCTTATATCCATGTATTTAGGGTTAGTGTCAGGTTTATTCACAATTAGCCGTCCTTTGTTTTTGTTCTCTTGACGGTGGACCAAACGTATAGCCCTCACTTCACTGATAGTTAGAATGTGCTGTCCAATTACATGCCTGACTCTGCTTTCAAATTTAAGCACTAATCACCATACTTCTTTCTCAGTTTTAGAGATATCTTTTCTTTATTTCTCAAGAAGGGAAAAGAGGAAAAAATAAACGGTTTCTGAATGAACAGGATGTTCAAGAAAATGACCCTGTAGCATGACCTGGTCTTTGTGAGTGCTTTAGTTGTTTGTTTCTGTTTGCTGAGTCTGTTCCTTTTGTTTTTTCCTGCCTGCTGTAGGTGAACAATGTAGAGGAAAGCCGCAGTGTTCAAGACGCCCCTACCCTGCTGGTGTCAGAGAAGGGAGCCGGGCTGCTCAACGCCTCAGCGAACAGTGTCATCTCCTACCCCCCAGCCAAGGTGGACAGCAGCACCTATAATGAGGACAACTATGACAACAATGAGTGGGTGAACCTAAATTCTCCCAACTTTTCAACTGAGAATCTGGAATTATACATACAAATCAGATGAAGCATGTTTGGCTAAACAAAGTTTAGTAGTGTTTAGTAATACGAGGGATTTTAATTCCAATCCCTTGACTGGATTGCTCAAAAGTCGGGGGTTGTTTAGCAAATACACTGTGATATGGAACTGTAGAGGACGGCTTCCACCTACATCCCCCTTATCACAAACTCTTTGGAAAATGTAAATGTTTTTGACTTCAAAACTCGCACCTCTGATCCTGATGTCACTGCTAGCTACTATGCCCAATAAGCATGGTTATATATGAGCAAGGTTAGCGAGTTGCCACAAATCACATTTGATTGGATTAATGTACAAAACACCCCTGAGTTCAAGATAAGATCTCAACGAATTGATTTATATTTGGTATATTACAAGAGATAAGTGACCAATTGACACAAAGATGCAGAATTATGTTTTAATTATTTGACTGTGTGTTAAGATACATAAGATATATGTACAGCAGTGAATGTCTTTCCAATCGGACAGATTTAGGTAATCTATTCAGAAAGTAGCTGCAACATTTGACTGTACACTGTAAAGACAAGATTTTAAGCAAACCTCCAAACATGTGACTCACACAAGCAATATTTAATCACTGCTCTTTTAAAGCCCATGAGAACATATTGCCCTACACACAAAATGAGCTCTGTGTGTGTGTGTGTGTTTGTGTGTGTGTGTGTGTGTTTGTGTGTGTGT